>NC_083770.1:47785134-47919361 GCF_963514075.1 Conger conger | reverse complement strand
AGACAAATACTGCCCCCCCTTTCCACCCCTACTGCTCTCTCCTTTCCTCCATCCTCAGCCACCCCCCCCCCCCCTCCCCCTCACAGCCCCCACTAAATAGGCCAAATCTCCGCTATTGTGCTCGGACTGCCCAGTGTGAAATTCACTGTGACGTTAAATGTTTTCTAATGAATAATGACTGAAAGGATATGCAGGGAGAATATGTGTAATGGATTGTAGACTACGTTTAAAAAACGTTTTTTTCTCATCCTCTGTATTTACAGGACAAAAAAAAAAAAGTCGCCTTTCATAGAAGTAACAAGAGGTGTGGGGAGAGCTTTGTGTCAATTTGATCCAATGGATTAATCTTTTTAGATGTTTTCTTTCTGCATTGAAAATTGAAAATCAAAGGATTGTTGCCCTATAAAAAAAAAGAAGAAGAAAAAACGTAAAATAAATAAAAGGTTTTTTTTCTGCTGTTTTGCTGCTGGTTGGAGTTGGGGTGGAGGGGTGAGGCGATGGGTAGGGGTTGGGGGACGGGGGGATGAGGGGTGGATATTGAGAAAGCAGAACCTGAATCGTGGGATTTTTCTCACTGCGCTCCCTCTGAAAGGTGGGGCTGTTTTGGCAGCCTTGCCCTCCGTGACCTCCCGGGGATCCGGTCCCACAGCGGGCCGTCGCGGGACCAGCCCGGGCTCCCGTGCGCGGGGCGGCGGTTTCGGTGTGAACCTCGCCGGTCCGCAGGACGCTCGCCAGCACCCCTGCCTCCCCGAAATCACGCGCCTCGCTCTGTTCTCACCGCAGTCGGAGCGCTCCGTTTCAAAGCCACGGTCGCCTGCGATTGCAAAAAAAAAAGAAAACATTTAGTTTTTCCCCAAATTCCTGTTTCATGCACCTCTCCTCCTCCTTTAGACTGGTCATTTTCACTCAGCCTACAAAGGCATTAAGAATCAGTCTCGTGACTCTTATCCGCAACTGAGAAACGCGCAAGGATGCTTGCCCCTGTATATGTAAGATGTAAGATTACAAAATAATGCCTTGAGAAGGTTTAACACGCCCTCAGCGTGTGCCGCACCGGTGCCTGCAGACGGTATTGACGTTTGCTTGATCGTTACTCCACCATTTTGTTTGGGGAGTGTGAGCATCACACCACCTTCAGGTCATTTACCTGCTCTGGAATTACATGTTACACATCAGCTGTGAATGACATACCTGCAGAAGCAGCATACACAACGGTGAAGGGAATAATATTTCTAAATACATTAGATACAGTTTCTGGCAGTACACGTTTAGCAAATACCACGATATTTCTACTTGAGGTCATGGCCATGAATGTGATACGTTGTATGTTTGTTCCGGGGTAGTTGTGGTTACCTCACTTACCAGAAACCTCTATTGGTTGTAGGATGAATAGTCCTCCTTCATCTGTGATCTTCTACCCCGGAATGCAGAGTGGCGTCCTCAGTGTTTTTGTTTTTAAAATAAGTTATTTACGCATTTGAAAATATGCACATGCGAACACATCGCATATTGTGTTGCGATATGCAAATCTGGCTCCTGATTGGTGGCCCGCTGTGCCAAGCTCCAACACTTTCTGCGCTGGCCGCTGGGGAGAGGCCGTGCGTGTTTGTATACACTGGCCCATCATTGCCCCATTCTTTCTCAATTAAATGTGATCCCCGGTCTGAATTACACGCATGTCGAGTTCCTGTAAATACGGGCATTATTATTTTAATTTGTTGGCACGCCGCAGCAGCGATGGCTGCCGAGCGAGAGATGGCCGTGTTGAGCGGACAGGAGACACGGCACGAAGACGTCTGTATGGGATCCTCTGTGGTTCCCCCCGTCCCAAATAATAACCACAGCGCATCTCTGGGACGATAAAGCCTTTTCTCCCGCAGGAACACACGAACGAACACATTTCAGAGTGTCAAAAAGAGAAATCTACTGCACAATGCTTTAAGAATGATGAAATTACCTTGCTCATGGACAATAATTCAACAAGTTAAAACAAAATATTCCGTACTATGCTCCTTTTTGTACATAATTCACTGCCGTAATTCCCCAAGCACTGTCGACCATAACACGGTGAAATACGCAGACATGCATTCACTATAGCAACACACAGAGAGAGGACAAGAGAGAGAAGTGAATGAATATATTTATTAAAGTACTAGACATACTTTATGACTGACTGTATGCGAGGTGGGCTGGCCTAGGAATGCACGTTGGAAAGCGTTGTGTGCCGTGAGAACGAGGGCGCTGTGCCTGGCACTCACCACGCTCCACCTCGGCCAAGTCTGCGGCCTGCTATAAATATGCCAGACTGTATTTAATGAGCACGGAAGCGGCCATGTTACCGGATAGCCATCGAGATAGACAACCTGTCACAACAGCGGCTGCCAGGGGAGACCGGAGTCGGAAGACCTCCGTCGAGGTTGCTGAAATTCCCTCCCAGTGCCCGAGCGTTTCGATCAATAAGTCATGATTGGGTCTTCTGTCATTTTGGATTTTTAGAGAAGCAGATTGTACCCCAACAACCGTCCCCCCCCCCCCGTCCCCCCCTTCTTCCCCACTCCAGTGGGCTGTTCCCTGGGTAAAAGATCTGCAGTTCACACACACTTTTATGGGTGACTTGAAATGTACTGTAGGTCTCCTGGTAGAAGTACATTTGATCAGAATTATAACGCGGCTTGGTGATGAAAGATGGGACTCTAAAGATGCGGAAAATGGGTGCTTGTGTGTCAATGAATGTTTACTTAGCACCAACATATGCAAATAATTGCACTTGTAAGTCGCTTTGGATTAAAAGCGTCTGCCAAATGACTAAAATGTAAAATGTAAATATGATGGTGCCAGGGGTTTTATACCTTTTTAAAGGTACAATAGGTAAGATCTTTGTGTTAAAACATTCTTACAAGACTATTGTAAATCCCTTCCTATCATTGAAGAAGGCTCACTGACATGCGGACTCACCCTCTGCCTGTGTTTATAGTCCTTAAATTCTGGTTTCAAAATATACAGTTGAGGGCCTGACACTCTGTACTAAAGCATTGTACGACTGTACAATAATTCAAGCTCATTGGTTGAAAATTGGTTCTAATTGCCACAGCCAATGGCGTTTCAACGTCAGCACGTTTACAGAGAAGGGTTACGGTTTGAAGGGGTTTGTCGCTGCAATTCCTCTCTTAGGTCTGAAGTATAAACTGTACAGCCACGATGAAGGGAACAGAGCTAAAGCTCTGCCGATCTGATTACACAGAGAGGTCATGCTGTTTTCATCCTTGGGCATCTTCAGAAAAGATCAAAAAGTGAACAGATGCAGAGATGATTTCTGTTGTGTCCCAACACAAAATAATTATGTGTTCAGTGCTCACCAAAAAAATGTGGCGTGCAGGTACATGGCTAGCAACAGATACAAAAACGTCTAAAACTCCTCTTTGTGGCCCAGTGGGCGACCAGTCGCATGGCAGCATTAAAGCTGGGGAAGGCTATCTTTGGGCTCAAGCAGAATGAAGAAAGATTTTGAATGTGGGCGGTCTGTAGCGCAGTGGTTAAGGTACGTCACTGGACACGCAAAGTCGATTCCCGGTCTAGCCACAATAAGATCCGCACAGCCGTTGCAGGCCCTTAACCCTGCATTGCTCCAGGGGAGGATTGTCTCCTGCTTAGTCTAACTAACTGTACATCGCCCCGGATAAGAGCGTCTGCCAAAATGCCAATAATGTAATGTAAGGTATGTATACAGCGACGAAAAACCCTCCTCTCCAGTCAGCCTCTTGTGAACACGCGCCACGACTGACTGAGAGCTGCCCTCATTGGATGTTAGCTACCGGGAGTGATGAAAAAAAAAAAACCAGGATGGTGCAACCCCTGCAACCCCAGTGTCTGCTACATACTAAGAGGGTGATCTTAGTCCTATTTTTGGATGAAAAGTAAGTAATTTGTGGTCCCAGATTCGAAAGATACTCCATATGTCATGAGCTGTAGGGATACGCTTCAGACCGGCTGACATTACAGACGACGACCAGCCGCTGTGACATCACCAGAGAGTGACAGTCGGCGTCGTTTAGGACGAAGGTGACACCGACCGGAAGCATCCGGGCCACCGGCCCTGACCGGCTCAGCCAGCCCGTGGCGTGCACAGGGAACTGGGCGTGGCCTCGATAGCCTAATTACCGCAGAGGTGCTGAGCAGTAGGGCTCTGATACAGGGCCACATTCGCTCAGGCGGTAAGAGCAGCTGTTGGAGGGTTGCCGTTTGTGTCCCCTGGAGTGAACTCCCTAAATGCTCCTGATGAGCTGGTTGGTGCCTTGCATGGCGGCCAATCACCGTTGGTGTGTGAGTGTAATGTAATGTAATGTAATGTAATGTATGAATGGGTGAATGAGAAGCGTCAATTGTACAGCGCTTTGTATAAAGGCGCGACATAAATTACAACCATTTACCATTTAGAGCTGTAATTAGTCTCCAGAGGGTGGACAGCTGTAGTCTATAGACCACCACGGACCTCTTTATTTTAATAAATTATGATGAGAATTAGTGCTCACTGGCCAGTCCTGTTGCATTATCCAGCCAACTTTGAGAGTATATGTGTAAACCGTGGGTTTTGTGTGAACACAATTTATTTGCATCTTTTCTATTGTCGTTTTTCTTCATACTTATTGTAGCTGCAAAAAATCATCAACTGAAGACAGACAGCTTATAAAAACAGACCTGTCATTCAGTAAGCCTGTGATGAATTACCTCGGCAAAGATTATTCAGGGAGGGCTGATGGGAAATGAAGTCCAGAATTTTGTCAAGTCTCATTTTGTTTCACTTCCTCCTTTATGCTCCCAGTGAGTTGTTTTGTGGTTCTTTGCCTCATGAATGTGTGATGCTCTCCTGTGATTTGTTACAGAAACGCAAGATCCACAGCAATCAGCTGAACATGGAGGGGTCTCTGATAGCCCGGGACCTCGTGGGCATCCAGGACTTTGTGCTTTTGGACCCCCACACCAGTGAAGCCGCCTTCCTGGACAACCTGAGAAAACGCTACTGTGAAAACCTCATTTATGTCAGTCCATGTCAATCCACTGCTACTATCTGAGTGACTATGTGGTTCCATGGTCAGAATTATATTAAAGTGGTTATCCTTAATTTTCTAATTTTGGTGGATTTGGTTGACATTTGTGGTGACTGGTGGTCACAAAAGTTCATTTTCACACTGAAATACACAAATACCAGAGTTCCTTTCAAAAACGAATCTATTATTAGGAGAATATCCAGTGCTTATTTTTCTTTAAAGATAATCCAGCAATAGGTGGGGGGGGGGTTTGGAGAAAAATGACAACCAACATTTTTGTCTGACAGCGATGTCGAACAACATATCAAGCTTAATTTTAAAGAAGCTTGCCCTTTCGCATTCTCCATGCAAGTCATCGTATTCGATTACTCGGCGAGATTGTCGCACCTGACACCCCCCGGTGGAAAATAGCATACAGAGGGGACATTTCAGAATGCAAACACATCAAATCCAGGTATCACATATGGCAGTTTCTTGTAAAAAATTAAGGACTGCCACTTTATGCGCACCAGAGATCTACATCACTCGCATGACAGCTGCTTGCTGCGACAGAGCGTGTGTTTTAAAGGGTCCGTCATTGTGAGCGGTCTCATCACTTACCAGAGGGTCACACTCGGTGGCTGACTGGAGAGAAAAAAATTGTGTTCCTGTGCCCAGGCTTCCTGATTGCAGTCATTCATGTCCTGCGCTGCTCCAGCAATTGGCCCACTGCCATCCTCAAGCCCTCACTTAATGCACAGTCACACCTGCTGGTGTTGCGGTCTAACCGGTGGCTATTCGCCGTTTTTTTTCTACGACGTTGAAAAATGAGAGAGAGACTCTTAACTTCTGCCTTCTCTCCTTCAGACCTACATTGGCACTCTCCTGGTGTCCGTCAATCCGTACAAAGAGCTCGACATTTACAACGCAAAGCAAATGGAGACGTACATGGGCGTCAACTTCTTTGAGCTGCCGCCCCACATGTGAGTGTACTCTGTGTGTGTGTGTGTGTGTGTGTGTGTGTTTGTGTTTGTGTGCGTTTAAATATGCATGTCTGTGGAAAAGCAAGGTTTCCATATTCAGTTTAATTTTGGCATGTAGTTAACACCAGAATTGCCCAGCAATCGACATATCAACATTGGGGACCGTGTTCCAGAAATGAGTGGCTTTCACTGAAAAGGCCATCTGGCTAAATTTCCCCTGCCTGAGGGGTCATTACACAGCCACTTGTTGTCCTGTTATTATTTTCTTTGTTCGGATAACTGACTCATTGGACGGGGGCCAACCCATGAGCGATTTTGAATCACGCATCTGCAAAATGTTTGAAATGATCCAGACGGCTTGAGATAATTGTCTTGCCTCTGTCCTGATTTATTCGCCTGCTCTTTGGAGCCGTTTCCAAGATTCCCCTTTTCTTTTCTCCCTCCGTGTCCCTCGGTCCTGCGGCCGCGCGTCTCTGCGTTTCCTCCACAGCTACGCCCTGGCGGACAACGCGTACCACACCATGCTGGTGGAGAGGAACAACCACTTCATCCTGATCTCCGGAGAGAGTGGCGCGGGCAAGACCGAGGCCTCCAAGAAGATCCTGCAGTTCTACGCCACCAGCTGCCCGAGCACTAGCCTCCTGAACAGTGTGCGAGACCGAATGCTGGTCTCCAACCCGGTCCTGGAGGTGAGGCCGTGGACTTACGTGGTATGTCGTAACTGACCTCGACGCAGGCATCAGTTTGGTGCAGTTGCACACCGAGGACCGGGTGTAGGAGGTGTATCCCCAGTTAACACACGGGCGACTGGAATGGATAGGGTACAATTGGCTACTACATTGGGAGAAACAAAATTTTAAAGAAAAATAAAAAAAGAAGTAGGAAAATAGCAAGAAGTAGTAATAGCTATGCTACGCTACGCTATGCTGTGCTACTCACTCACACTGCCATTCAAATTCTGACCCCTGGTGCACTCTACTCTGCCGCAGGCTTTCGGGAATGCCAAAACGCTGAAGAACGACAACTCCAGCCGCTTCGGGAAGTACATGGACATCCAGTTCGACAGCGAGGTGGAGTAGAGAGTGGAGGTGGAGCTTGGGCTTGAGCCTGTGCATCAGACTTGAGGGCCAATTCCATTCAAAGTCGCTCCAGCAAATTAACTGAAAATCAAATGAATGAATTTCTCAAAGAGCGTAATAGGCAACCGATGCCTCCCCTATTTTGACTGTAGTTTATAGCTGCATTTCTGTTACTAAATACGTGTTAGTATATTTCCTCCCATGTCTAATCCCAACCCTGGTGCTCATTCATGAAGGTTGGTACTCGACCGCCCTGGTTGTTGACCGTGGTCGTCCGTCTTCTTCTTAAAGGGAGAGGCTGTCGGGGGACACATTCTCAGCTACCTGCTAGAGAAGTCCCGGGTGGTCCATCAAAACCACGGCGAGAGGAACTTCCACATCTTCTACCAGCTGGTGGAGGGTGGGGATGACGAGCTCCTTCACTCCCTGGGCCTGGAGAGGGACTGCCAGCAGTACAATTACCTGGTGCAGGTGAGAGAAACTCTCTCTCTTCCTCCACAACCTCACTGCCAGTTTGAGGGCTCTCGTTCACTTGCTCATTGTTTGGGGTGCACAAGGGCAAGGGCGGCAAGGTACATGATGGCATAACGTAGTGGTTAAGGTGCATGACTGGGACCCGCAAGGTCGGTGGTTTGAATCCCAGTGTAGCCACAATAAGATCCGCACAGCCGTTGGGCCCTTGAGCAAGGCCCTTAACCCTGCATTGCTCCAGGGGAGGATTGTCTACTGTTTAGTCTAATCAACTGTATATTGCTCTGGATAAGAGCGTCTGCCAAATGCCATTAATGTAATAAGTGGCACTATGATGAACCAAATCAGAAAGAGCCTACTGGATTGCATATACATATTGTACCTTTAGTCTGTTCAAAGAAGTCAAAAGATTCTCACGTGGTTGGCCTGATTTGGATTTCCCAAAGGGGGTAAATAAGTTGTATTGAACTGAATTAAATGAAATTGAAACAGGAGTGAAAGGCAGAATCTTCTTAACTATTACGTATAACCGATTGTTGTCTGGTAGTTTTCTTGTGCCAGAGGTAGAGAGGGATGGGGCAGATTACTGGGAATCATCAGTGGTTGAATTTTCGAAATATAAACACAACGCTGAAGAACCTCCTACTCTCCTACTTTCTGACGTCTAAAATAACCTTATTTTAGACGTCTGAAAGAAATTATATCCTGCTGCACCGTGAGCCCAATAATTGTAATGGGACATCAGAGCCCAGCATGGTTTTCCTGGAGAAGATGGAAAGCTCAGCTGAACTGAACTGAAACTGTAAATAAATCTGTAAGACAAGATAATTTGTTAGCACAAACATCCCATCCCATAGGCACAGCTACACTCTAAGACTAGGACTAGTTATATATGATATATGAATTCCAATCATATAACAATTGTACCTTATCTGATGTGTTCGGTTGTTTGTTGTATGACCTTGACATGCACTGTTGTATGGTTGCTTTGAATAAAAGCATCTGCTAAATGAAATGTAATGTAATGTCTTTGTGTAGACTTTGTCTGAACACAGCAAGCTTCCTGTCCTCTCTTGAACAGGGGGAATGTGCCAAAGTGAGCTCCATCTATGACGAGAACGACTGGAAGACGATGAGGAAAGCACTCTCTGTCATTGAGTTCTCAGAGAGTGACATCCAGGTAAGATCACAGACGGCTGCCATCTGAAACAATGCTAAGAGTGTTGTTTCTGCATATAACCAGTCAGACTAACCCAGCTGACCAGCAGTGAGGACAACCCCTGTATATAGTCCCTTTTAAATGACTTTTAAATATGTGCCATTTATTTATTAGTTAGTTTCTTACTTAATTATTTTATTACTTTTAATTTTACTTTTCTGAACTAGCAGTTGCTGAAATTGACAGATGAATGTGTTTAGCAAAGCAAAATGACCAGCAGAACTAATCTGTGACACGATGGATGGAAGCTTATCTCTCTCCTTATCAACGCAGCCTTTGTTTGAGGTTATCGCCAGCGTCCTCCACCTGGGCAACGTCTTCTTCGAACCCGACTACAAGGGCTACGCCACTTTGCCCAGCAATGTTGAATTGCGCTGGGTGTCGAAGGTGAGGCGCGAATCCCTTGCACCAGTGCCCCACACTTGTGTTCCACTTAGTTTTGAGTGGCTGATGAATGACTAGCTTTGGGTTCTCTTCCCAGTTACTGGGCGTCCATGTGCAGGTGCTTCTGGAGGTCCTCACCTACAGGAAGATTGAGGCCAAGACAGACGAGGTGAAGGAGCTCTCAAGCCACAAAATGGCCGCCCCACTTTCGTATCAGCTTGTCATTATAATGACTTTTCATTCTTCTTTTGGTCCCTAGGTCCTCAGCCCCTTCACCATGGACCATGCCATCTACGCGAGGGACGCGTTGGCCAAAGCGATTTACGGTCGCACCTTCACCTGGCTCGTTAACAAGATCAATGAGTCTTTAGCTAATCAGGTGAGCCACATCTTCTTATGATTAGCCGCCATTTATTACTAAGAGAATCAGGTTTGAATAAAGAATTTGTCTCAAAATGAACCATATCTGAGCGAGGCATTTGCCTTTAACTAAGCTGAACTCTTTATTAAAGGCCTGCAATGCTTTTATAAGTGGGGGCGACATGGCTCAGGCAGTAAGAGCAGTCGTCTGGCAGTCGGAGGGTTGCCGGTTCGCCTGCCCGGGCTGTGTCGAAGTGTCCCTGAGCAAGACACCTAACCCCCAAATGCTCCTGACGAGCTGGTCGGGGCCTTGCATGGCAGCCAATCACCGTCGGTGTGTGAGTGTGTGTATGAATGGGTGAATGGAGAAGCATCAATTGTACAGCGCTTTGGATAAAGGCACTATATAAATGCCTGCCATTCACCATTAAGCAGATGGAATCCACCATGGATAACTTTATTTTTCTTCTTGCTCTATAGGATTCTACTAGGAAGACAGTCATTGGGTTATTGGACATCTATGGCTTTGAAGTATTCTATGTGAACAGGTAGGAGGAATTCCACTGAGTTGCATTGACCTGACACTGTTCAGTGAAAAGATAAAATTTTAAAGAATGCTGTGATTTCTGAAATTCTGATGCTATAAATGTAATATCAATTGAATCAGATGTTATTTTTAGCATTATGTATTAGTGTCCCATGGGCTTGAGTGAATATTCTGCAAGTAGCCTACATAAAGTAAGTGCCCTCAGTTAATCTCGGCAATGGACATGTTTAATCTAGTTTCAGTACCTAAATATTTCGCCTTCTTTAATTACAATTACAAAATATAAATGTGCGATGTGCATGATTGAGTCGTCCCATATCATGTGATGCATAAAGCTGGCACGTGATTGGTTGCTCAGTGGGTCAGGTTCAGGACATCTCAAGCCGACCAATAAGATGAAGCCAAGTGCACTCAACCTGCATTACATCATGCTGTATCAGATGAATTTGAATCCCGTTCTTAAATCTATCTAACTTGCAATGACGCCAGTCTCTGTTTCTCAGTTTTGAACAGTTCTGTATAAACTATTGCAATGAGAAGCTGCAGCAGCTGTTCATCCAGCTGACTCTGAAAGCTGAGCAGGAGGAGTACGAAACGGAGGGCATCGAGGTAAAGGCTCCTCCCTGTGACTCATACGTGCACGTAGTGATGTGTGAATAGTAACGATGGAGCTGTGGTTTTGTGTTTTCTTTTGTTTACCGCACACAGCTGTAACCCAAAACCAAGATCCTGGATTCTGTTAACATTACCTTTACCAACAGAAGCACACTGCCCCTACATCATACCAGAATCACACATCCTTACCTCCCAGCTCTGGGTACCAAGGAGACCCAGCAGGAACCAATGGGTGGAGATAATGACACTGCAACTGCTACAGAATTGTCACATTCTCTCATTACTTTAGATAGTACATCCCTATGGCCCATAGGACTCTTCTCTCCACTTCTCCCATCTTCAAAAGTCTCCTAGTTCTGTGGGAAACTCTTTTTGGGAACCACCGCTGTCCCTGATATGGACATCCCTGTTGTGGAGAAACGCTGATAGGCTTCCATATCTCACCTGATTTACACCTTTGGGAACTCACCCAAGCTTTGAAAAATGTACAGTTTAAGTGCCTGCTATACATTCGGGTGCTAGAGCTGACAGAGCGTAGTCTGATATCAGTCCCAACCATTCCCACCCCCATAATCAGCCTGCTGCTCTTATTTCCAATGCCTAATTTGTATAGTGGAGGATTCGAGTGCAAAATATTTCTGCTGTTCTCTTCTCTCCAGTGGGAGCCGGTGCAGTTCTTCAACAACAAGATCATCTGCGACCTTGTGGAGGAGAAGCACAGGGGCATCATCTCCGTGCTGGTGAGGGGACTGGCATTGACTGACAGGCTGAGATGTTGGCAGGGGGGGGGGGGGGGGGGGGTGATGAATGACTTGATCCTCTTTAGCAGCGGTGGTTCAGCTGTGGTTAACCCACCCCCCCCCTCCCCCAGGATGAGGAGTGTCTGAGACCCGGGGAGGCCACAGACCTCACCTTCCTGCAGAAGCTGGAGGACAAGATGGGCAACCACCCACATTTTGTCACGTTAGTACCATGTAACACACACTCACACACACTCGCATACACACACACCAACACTCACACACATACTCACTCTCACACACACACACACACACACACTCACACACACACACACACACACACACTCACTATCACACACACACGCTCACACGCACGCACGCACGTACACAGCAGGGATAGGGGGCAGTTCAGTTTAGATTCAATCTAGTCACAATCCTCATCCTCATTGAGCCATTTTGTTCAGTTCATAAAATTAATTTCAATTAATGAAATGCAGTTGAACCCAGTCGGAACCCTAACACACACACACACACACACACACACACACACACCCTAAACACCCCTCCCGCTCTATATTGGGAGCCACCTGTTTAACCCTTCATTGGTTTGTTTGTCTACAGACACAAGCTGGCTGACCAGAAGATGCGTAAGACGCTGGAGAGGGGGGATTTCCGTCTGCTGCACTACGCGGGCGAGGTCACCTACTGCGTCATAGGTGAGAGCACTGGCCAAAATACTCTACTTCAGCCTCCAGAGAAACATTCATCAAAACGGGACATAGGCACAAACATCAATCAAAATCTACCCGGCTGCCTTGGCTGGTGCAAAATAAATGCATTCTCTACTGCTGGGTGAATTTTGTTGTGAATCACATATCCAGACTTTTATTATTAATTATGAAAATTTTGAATACTTCATTTTTATAAAATGTTGAACACACTTGTTTATTAATATGGTTCTGATGTGCACTGGATATGGGCGTCTGCTAAATGACTGTAATGTAAAGTAATGTAACGTAATATTACATATTCATACGCAACAGGCAGTTGCAGGAACAGCCTTGGCGACTAGACTGTGGCCCCAAAAGGCCCTTCTCATCGTGACCCCTCGTGTGCTGTTTTCTGTTTTCTCCTACCAGGATTCATTGACAAAAACAATGATCTTTTGTACAGGAACATCAAAGAGGTAAGTGCCTGGGACTCTGAGAAGGGATTATGCACAGGCCCGGGGGGGAGGTGGGGAAGGGGAGGGGGGGGGGGACCAAAGAAGCCTGCTTCTCTGCCCCGGTTCCTTAATTATTCATAGTCCAGTAGACTTGGCCTAAATAATGGAGGAGCTGATTGCAGTGAAGTGGGCCGGCGGGACGTGAGTGTCCGTGTCGCACGCGCGCGCGCCTGAGTGCTGTGCCCTCCCCCGTGCAGGTGATGCAGCAGTCCAAAAACGCCATCGTCAGGCAGTGCTTCACCACCGCGGAGCCAGAGAGCCGGAAGAGGCCGGAGACGGTAAAGAAGACACATCGGTGTTCGTTTTATTTCAGCTGAACAGGGGGGGTAGGGGGGTGTTCCTTGTCTGGGAAGATTGTCCGAATCTAGCCTCGTGTCTGGCCAGAGCACTTCTCCTGTACCAAGCGCCCACTGGGCGGTCAGACTAGGGAGGGCTAAAAATCCTAACACGGTCTGAAATAAGACTCCTGGTTTCCATGCCAACAGGACAAAGCAGGGCAAGGGCATGTAGGGCTTAATACTTGGCCCTGTTCTCCCTGGTAAACAGAACTACTTCAAAATAAATATTTTATTTCAGGAAACTAAATGGCAGGTAAATGTTTTGGTCATCGTAGACCATTGTTGGGCTCTCTCCTGTGCTGTCATATAGAAGGCCAACTGTCGACAGCAGCTCCTGAGAGGTGGTTGCGGTGGGGGGCGGGGGGTGGTGGGTCTAGCCACAGCACCAGCAGGTTTGGCTTAAGCGCCCAGGCGCCCGTGTCTCCGCAGGTGGCCACCCAGTTCAAGAACAGCCTGACGAAACTGACCGAAAACCTCATGTCCAAAGAGGCCTGGTACGTGCGATGCCTGAAGTCCAACGATGCCAAGGAGCCTGGTGAGAGTACCCCCCCCCCCCCCCCTTCCCCCCCCCAGAGAGCCCTCCTCTCCCCCCTGAGGCTGTGCGTGACTCCCTGGCCCGGCTCCGTGTCTCCGCAGGGCGGTTTGACGAGGCGCTGGTGAGGCACCAGGTGAAGTACCTGGGCCTGATGGAGCACCTGAGGGTCAGGAGGGCGGGGTTCGCGTACCGACGGCGATACGAGAACTTCCTGAAGAGGTACCCCCGGGGAAGAGACCCGGCTTTAGTGCTGCAGGAGTGAGGCTTCATGAACTAAAAACGGATGGAGCCATTACACCGATCAGCCACAACATTAAAACCCACCTGCTCAAACCAGTTTTTTCATGAAAGGTTTCTCCACATGCATGTAATTTCAATGAAGGGAAACTGATGTAGGATTAGATGCCATGCATTTTTAAATATGGCTGGTGGTCTTAATTTTTTTATATATAAAAAATTCTACAGGATCCTTAAGATAGACATTGTGACGAACACCAGTATGTACCAAGATATTTAAATGACAAAACAATGCACCAACAAAACAACCCCCTCCCAATGAGCTTACGAGATTTCCATTTTCATAAAAAAATTGAATGAATGCAATTAACTTATGATTATGCTTATGCTTATGATTATGATTATGCTTATGCTTATATAAGTGCACATATCATATCATTAAATATTAACAGTTTGTAGACACTTTTATACAGTTTAAAGCATTTTTAATTATGAAAAAAACTGGTTTAAGCAGGTGGTTTTAATGTTGTGGCTCTCAATGACTAAAATTATTTCAGCCAATCATTTTGTTCTGCTGCAAGGAAACAAGTCTCTTGATTGGCTCTGCAGCAAAGAAACAAGTCTCTTGATTGGTCCTTACAAGTCTTGATTAGACAGATTAACAGCTCCCCGCAGCTCCAATCATTATGGGATTCATGAAACCACCTATTGCCAGGGTATTCTGTCAGACCAGGACCAAATATGTATTTGAAATACTTTTAACATGTGCCAGTAAAATTGTAAAACCCTTCTGACAAATATACAAATTTGACCAATTAAAATTTGCTACCTTATGAAAGACTAGAATGTTTGTGAAAATATAAATGCCTGAGAATTGTCAATAATCTCCAGGAATTGCAATATCTGCTGCTTCTCAGCAGTGATTTCAGTGATTTAAGTCATTTGTTTTTTACACGCATGACTACCAAGGCCTAGAACAGCTGCTGATTGGAATCACAAAACCCAGCTGACGCTGCAGCCCTCCAGGGCTCAAGTTCGCGTGATCCCTGGATTATGGTTGGCATTTATATAGCGCCTTTATCCAAAGCGCTGTACAACGGATTACAGCGTTTCACAGTGAACCCAGGTCTGCTCTCTGAGCGGACCGTGATTGGCTGAGGTGCTCAGGTGTCCCGTGTTCATCGCAGGTATAAGCCCTTGTGTCCGGACACCTGGCCCCACTGGCACGGGGTGCCTGCTGACGGCGTCGAAAAACTGGTCAAACACCTGGGCTACAAGCCAGATGAGTACAAAATGGGCAGGTAGGACCTCCACCCAGGTCCCAGAACCGGTCTGGCTGGCAAGATTGACTAATACCTGACACTTCTCACTCACCTGTAAATACCTATTTATGTTTATAGATACCTGCAATACTTTATTCGTATGATGTTGTTTGTCACTGAGTGTTGTTGCTGTCTGTTGTGCACTTTAAGGTGAAGCTCATTGTAATCTCGTTGTACACTGTATAATGACAAAAAAAGGCTTTCTATTCGAAAGGCTTTCTACTCTATTCTAAACACATATTACATTTGGGTCCCAACCCTGTTCCTGGAAATCTACCGTCCTGTAGGTTTTCACACCAACCATAACAAAGCACACCTCATTCAACAGCTAGAGCAGGGCTGCCCAACCCTCTTCCTGGAGATCTACCATCCTTTAGGTTTTCACTCCAACCATAACAAAGCACACCTCATTCAACAGCTAGAGATGCCACTGAGCTGCTGGTAGGTAGGTCTCCAGGAATATGGTTGGGAACTGCGGATTTAGGCACTTAGTAGGTCTTAGCTTGGCCTACTTATACAGCTTCCATGTTTCTACATACACTGCATTTGTATAGCTGAATATCAACTGAATTAATTAGTAGCACTTTGCTCTATGGTACAGTCCCATCTGGTGAGTTGTAACTGAACCCTGCATTCTCTTAGCTACAAGTCCAGCTCTCTGACCATTACATGACACTGCCACCCACTCCTGTGAATCTCAAGTCAACCATTCTCCTTCTCTGCACAGAACAAAGATATTCATCCGTCACGCCAGGACACTTTTTGCCACAGAAGATGCCTTTGAGCGCTGTAAACATGAGCTGGGTAGGTGCCTATTTGGTCACATTAGGAAAAATGGAAAATACACAGACAAAGTCAACCATTTTGGACAGCCGAGTTATCCTGCTCTCCTTAATCTTGCAGCGTCAAGGATTCAGGCAAAGTACAAAGGCTACAGAGCGAAAGGAGAGTTCAAGAAACAGAAAGAAGCAGGTAAACAGATGACAGAACTAACAATGTGGACGTATAAAATGCATGCGTCAAACTTCACAGTGAACAGAATGGTGACTACTTCATTAAGTTCCGGAGGAAAGTTATTTTCTTGTGACACATTCCAGAGTTAAACTTACATGATGGTAATGATGCTGAGTCTAGACCAGGGGTCGGCAACCCTGGTCCTGGACAGCCGCAGGGTGTGCTGGCTTTCGTCTCCACCTTAAAATAAGCAACCGATTCAGACCCAAGAAACCAGGTGAGGCGAGTTAACCGTGTAATCAACGGCTTTCATTGATCAATTAATGCCAAGTAACAACGAAAGCCAGCACACCCTGCGGCTCTCCAGGACCAGGGTTGCCTGGTCTAGACCAACTGTAATGGGCCCATATTGACCTGCATTCCGCTGTCATAATTGTTAAAAATGTGAAAAATATATATTTCACCCTCTGAGTCAATGTCTTCGTGCTTCTTACTGCTGACCAAATAAATTCAGGGCAGGCCACTGGGAGCTTTAGCAATTGTAAATATTTTTGGTGAATTTGAATCCCATGTGAATAAAAAGAATGTGACTAAACACTGAAAGAATGTGACTAAACGCTGAAAGAATGTGACTAAACGCTGAAAGAATGTGACTAACCGCTGAAAGAATGTGACTAAACGCTGAAAGAATGTGACTAACCGCTGAAAGAATGTGACTAAACCCTGAAAGAATGTGACTAACCGCTGAAAGAATGTGACTAACCGCTGAAAGAATGTGACTAAACGCTGAAAGAATGTGACTAAATGCTGAAAGAATGTGACTAAACGCTGAAAGAATGTGACTAACCGCTGAAAGAATGTGACTAAACGCTGAAAGAATGTGACTAAACGCTGAAAGAATGTGACTAACCGCTGAAAGAATGTGACTAAACACTGAAAGAATGTGACTAAACGCTGAAAGAATGTGACTAAACGCTGAAAGAATGTGACTAACCGCTGAAAGAATGTGACTAAACGCTGAAAGAATGTGACTAACCGCTGAAAGAATGTGACTAACCGCTGAAAGAATGTGACTAAACGCTGAAAGAATGTGACTAACCGCTGAAAGAATGTGACTAGCCGCTGAAAGAATGTGACTAACCGCTGAAAGAATGTGACTAACCGCTGAAAGAATGTGACTAAATGCTGAAAGAATGTGACTAAACGCTGAAAGAATGTGACTAACTGCTGAAAGAATGTGACTTAATGCTGTGCCTTCAGCCACCAAGATCGAGACCTGCTGGAGAGGAGTCCAGGCCCGAAAAGAGAGAGACAAGAGGGCGTGGGCCGTCAAGGTCATCAAAAAGTAAGCAGAGGTCTAACCTCCGACTGGTCCTTAGAGGAAAAGTACTTTTTCCAAACTTTGCATTAATAGCTTGCATGCGTATAGAATCTCAGCAAGCTGGCAACACAAGAAATGGGCCTGAATTCTTCTGAAGTCTTTTCCTTTTGGCAGGTTTATCAAGGGGTACATGAACAGGCATCAGGCGTCATCTTCGGACAACTCCGAGTACCTGGCCTTCGTCAGAGTCAACTTTCTGAAAAGGCTGGCAGCGAACCTGCCCAAAACTGTCCTGGACAAATCCTGGATCACCCCTCAGCCTGTGGTGCAGGAGGTAGGGAGGGCTTGAGACAGCAACTGCCATCTTACGAGAGTGCCAGAACCAGTTTGACATTATTTTCATCTTTATATTACTTGTTTTCCATACTGTATTGGAAAAAAAGAAAAAAAAAGAGGCATTTCTTATCTGGGTGCTGTTCATTTTGATCCTATAGGACAGTATTGTTTCCACCCAGTACAGTGCGGGGAAAGATTAGAAGCCATCAATCATTCTAATCCATGAAGTGGGAAGCAGGACGCACGCAGATTCCCTGACTGACCACGTGAAGCTATTAAGTACTAGAACACTCCTCTGTGGTGATGAATTGTGGGATAGGCCCTTCAGGCTGTGGTCCTCCCGTGTTCTGCAGACCTCAGAGATCCTGCGTGTGCTGCACTCACGGACGCTGGTGAGGAAGTACGTGAGAGGGCTCGCCCCCCAGCGGAAAGCCCAGGTACATCCAGGTGCTCCCATCTCTCCCTGTTCAGTCCTTCCCGCTTAACAGGCCTTGTTTATCCCGTTAGTCTTAACATTGGCTTTAGCTATCTGTGTGAAATATCCCTGCTGAAAAAACAAACAGCTCAAGCTATGTTTTGAAACAGTTGGCAGCTGGTTGACCAGTTCAGACCATCGCCCAGCCTGACATGGTTAGCTGGTTGACCAGTTCAGACCAGCTCCCAGCGTGACATGGTTAGTTGGTTGACCAGTTCAGACCAGCTGCCAGCTCAACTCGGTTTAGCTGGTTGACCAGCTCAATTTTCGAGCTGGCATATCTGGATTTTACAGCAGGGATTTCTTCATTAATATTTTAATCACTCATCCCATTTTGTCTTCTCAGCTGCAACTTAAGGAGAAAACCAGCGCCATGTTTAAGGGGAAGAAGGACAGCTACCCGCAGAGCGTCTGCAGACCCTTTGTAGACACCAGGATCAGTCAGTATAGCATATGCTCTGAGAGCCAGCGTCACTCATCACTGTGTTGCTGTGGGTTAAACGAAATGGCAGTAGTTGCCCTACTAATGTGCATTTATTTTTATCTAGGTGAAGAGGATATCAACGTCAGGGTCATGCAGACAATTCGCCACGAACGAATCAAGGTAAAAAAAACAAAACAAAACAAGAAAAACAGCTTGAAACTGCTGTATAGAGTGTACCCACTGATTTGGGGGAAACTGGGAAAAGAAAGAGAATCCAGTAAAGGCTACTATATCTGTTTACAGCACGACTGAATTTTTACGAGGCCAAACAGGAAGTCCTTTGGGCAGTGACTGTGACATAGTGAGGCAATGCCGTGGCTACCTGAGTCTCCTTTTCTAGAATCTTTTTCTAGTCTCCTTTTCTAGAGTCAGAACTCCATAATGCATCTTTTAAGGCCCTTCCTATGCAGCTCACCAGGAAAAGGAGGAAACTTCCATCTTTCTTCCTCTTTCTCTCTCCCTCCTCTCTCCTCCTCTCTCTTCCCTTCTCTGCCTCCCTGCAGTATAGCACCCCGGTGGTGAAGTACGACAGGAACGGCTTCAAGTCGCGCCAGCGGCAGCTGATCCTCACCCAGGCCGCAGCCTACGTGGCCGAGGAGGCCAAGATCAAACAGAGGGTCCCGTACGCGGCGCTGACCGGTGAGCACTGGGGGCCTGGGGCCTGGGGGCCTGGGGGCCTTGGGGCCTGGGGGCCGTGGGGCCTGGGCCTCCACACGCACATTACATTAACCTCGGAGGCTAACCAGTGTTGTTTCTACATTTCAATTCTGCTGGAAAAAACAGCTCAACATGGTTTGACCTGCTCGAGCTATGTTTTGAAAAACTTGATGGTGACTGGTATTTCAAGCTGGTCATGGCTGGTTTTTTTCACCAGGGAAGACCTTAGAATTATACGTTTCCGACATTTTTGAAATATATAAATATAGTTTGTAGGGCACTAAATACATGCATGTTTTACACAAAAATACTGTTTATAAGCATGAAAAAAATACAAAATCTAAAAGCTTTTATCTGCTTGGAGCCCATTCACTGTGGTATATTTGAAGTTCAGTATCTCAACCCCACTCAGAACGCAGATAGAACCTTATCATTCCAAGGTCACGGTTTAACCTTGTGAACTCGATACATTTAAAGATGTTGCTGTGATTGCAGGTGTGTCGGTCAGCAACCTGACGGACAGCATTATGATCCTGCACGTCAAATGCGATGACGCCAAACAGAAGGTAGGAGTCTGAGCCCTTCTCTCAAACTCGTCCAGGTGTGTGTGTGTGTGTGGGGGGGGGGCCTCGATGACTGAACTGCAGGGGTGCATCCCAATACTCAAAACAAGCATCCTCCTCTCCTCCATCCTCCATCCTCCTTTCCTCCACTCATCTCCTCCCCCCATACTTCCGAAAAGGAGAGAAGTTAAGGAAAGGAGGACATTTGGTGTGTGGCAACAGTCTGGTTAATCAATAGCACTAATTGTTCTGTTATTAACATGGGATTAAAGAAAAGCAGGACCCAGATTTGGACTGGGAGGGCAGATTTGAGTGTCCGTGCCGCTGTGACCCCGTCCGTTTGCCCTGTCCTGTGCGTAGAGGGACCTGGTGCTGGAGTGTGAGCACCTGTTTGAGGCGCTGACCAAGCTGAGCGTGGTGGGAAACAAGCCGAACCTCGTCACCGTGGGGCAGGGGAGGTGAGGCCCGAACGCCGCCTGCTGGAGAGGCCCTGGGGGAGGGGGGCCAGAGAGGGACTTCTCCTGGTTCTTCAGATTTTAACCTCTTCTCCTCCGCGTTCCCTAGTTCAGGGGCGCACAACTCCGGTCCTCGGTGGCCGGTCTGGCGTACTGGTTTTTGTTCCACGCAATTGCCTTGTTGTTTCATTTCTATTTGCCGACATCTCTATAAATTACCCTGGTTCAAGCCTGTACTTGAGCACAGTAAAATCATTAGGATACACGTGCAGTCTGCAGCTGTAGCTTTCTGGATAAAAATTGTTCACCACTGTGCTATATAGCATGACCTCTTTATGTTCCTCAGCATCAAATTCGATATCCAGCCGGGTAAAGAGGGGTTTGTGGACTTCAGCAGCGGGCAGGAGCCAATGGTGTACAAAGCCAAGAACGGGCACCTGATGGTGGTGAGTGCAAGAGGCGTGATACGTACGACATGGAGCTCTACGTCCAGAGGAGAAAAGTAGCCATTTTGATGTCTAAATGAGGATAGCGTGAAACTGCACGTGTAGCATGTTTTCTATCTCCATGTTAATTTTAATCTCAACGTCTTTATTCTGCATTGTTACAAAGTGCACTTTGAACACATTGTAAGAAGAGCACTTCATATGTTGTTATGTGGCCAGATCACAGCTGTCCCCCCATTGGTTTTAAACCATTTTTAAACTAAAGCCTGGTCCTGTTTTACCATGGATCACTAAATCCAGGTCAAACCCCCCCCACCCCGTCTGGCCTTCCCTCAGGTATCTCAGCGAGCCAGGGCCCGATGAGGGGGGGACGGGTCTCCCGGACACACGATACGCCCGACGGATCCTTCCGGACCCCTGAATATTTCATCAGAGAGAAGATACACCTGCCGAAAGACCCACCACCCCCTGAAACGCAGTGACATCACCCTGTGGGAGGGGTCCAAGCTGCAACGTGCGGGGGGAGGGGTTCTCATCCGTTAAAATAAGGAAGGACAGTGAATCAGCCCTGGATCAGCGTCTGCATGTGAAAAATGGCACATCCCTGGCCTTCACTCACTCCTTCAACAGTCTACTCGCATGGTATATATTACACTAAGAGCTCATTTCCGATAGTAATCATTTTGGGTATATACTGTAGCAATAGTCTATGGTTGTACTGTATCACTACTAAGCAAATGGATCTATTCATTTTTTTCTGTAACAGGACAAAATATTGCACCTTATCCCCTTGGATTCTCTGAAATGTCTGAATCTGGGGTTTTTTTAAACAACTGTGTCCTCCTTCGTTATTTTGTGATACCAAAGCCATACGTGTCATAATTTTATATGTAACGCTCAGCAAAAGGTGTTTGAAATAAAAGGCAGTCCCAAAATTCTCTGGTATAAATCTTTATTGAGATAATGTAGGTATAAATATAAGTAAAACATTTCTCTGTGCATATCTGTACAAAGAGATTTTTTTTTTCTTCTACGTGTGATGATTGTAAAAAATACGTCTCAGTCATCTAACAAAATGTACGTACATTTCTTTGTGAACACTGTAAAGAAGCAAACCCCCCCCCTCCAACTGTATGGCTCCCACTTACAGCGGACCCTCCTAGCCCCTGGAGCGCGGCGTCCGGTTTCCGTTTTAAGTCTTCGGTCTCCTGTTTCCAAACAGGAGGAATTATTCAATCAGCCGGGTATTATTTAACACCTCACTCCAAGGCTCAAATTCTCCTCTTTTAAAAACTTCCACGCTGAGCCCGACGAGAATTTAGGCAACCGAACAAAGAAACGCCGGCCACCGACCGCTCCGGCCCCCCAGCTTAGAGTAACCGAGAAGCTAAACGCGGCCAAAGAACTGACGCGATTAGACAGCGAGCCTGTTCCTACAGTGATTGTGGGAGACCGCTTATCCGGTCCACAAAACTGTAAAAGGAGCACTTTCATTTCTCCTTTCACACGCTGCCCTCTGCTGTTGAACAGCAGCACTTTCTCTGTAGTACAGGTCTCCTTGCTGCAGTCTCTTAGCAACCTTCGCAGACAAGCTGTCCTAGAGGACGTAGCTTCAGACACAAACCACCCGACACTTAAAGATACCTCCGAGACACTCAAACTCACCGTTCTCCTCTAATCCTTCTGCTTTCCCGGCAGACTGCATTAAACCGCACCCTCCGACACGAGACCCGACAACAAAGCACAATGGCCGTTTCCCTCTCACATTTCCGGCGCACACATTCCATTCATGATACGTTACGTTAAACGACAGTTAAACACGGCACAATAAAAGCCAAAACCGTTTAAAATGCCTTCACCTCTGGACACCTGTGGCCAGGAGCGCCCAGCTGCTACTCGTGTCCGACAAACTTCAGAGTCACGCACAAACAAGGCAACGCCACACACAACGCACACGGATTCACTCAAAACATCAGCAGACACGTCAACTACACACAGATATATTCAGAGTATGGAGTGCAGATTATCCTGGGTCAGATAATCACACAATTATAATAACACAGGGATGTTATTATGTACTATAATAATAGTAATGGTATTTTAAACATACCACCAGATGCAGACCTTTCAACTTGCTGGGCAAAAACAAATTCAGATCCTCAATGTTTTTTTTTGGTGTTTTTTTTTTTTTTTTTTTTTTTTAAATACAGGAATTTAAAGGTGAAAGAACCTCAAATCAAGGCAAGCCCTTAAATATCTCCCCGCCCAATTTCAGAACACATTTCCGTATCTTTGCTTAATCCCACACAGGCTGCAACCGTCACGAGGACACCGCTCAAATTAGTTTCGTCTGGCAAAACAGCCCCTCGTCCACAGAATCAATAAAACCCAAACACAAATGAATTCGATCACCAGAACGGCACACAGGACAGGAGTGCTCAGGAATGCGTTCCGTGCGTTTTTTTGGAACACTCGGGGGGCCTGCTGCAGTCTCGGAAGGATTCGCCCCGTTCCTTTTGAAGCTTTTTAAAATTGCTTGGATTTTAACAGCTGCTCGAGGGGGTAGAAACAGCAGTTACTGAAAGGAGAGCCTGCTGCCTTCCCCAAACGCTTGCATCCTTTGAGCCGCTGTTGTATTGAACACTGTTTTTTGTTTTGTTTTGTTGTTGTACTTTGTTTGAGAAAAGGGAACGACCCTCTCACCCCCACTGAGACAAACCACCCCCCCCCCCATAACCCACCCACGATAACAGAAATTTGCAAAACGGTGTGTGAGGTTTTTTGTTTGTTTTTTGTTTTTTTTTTAAAGTGTTTCTTTTAAAACATTTGTATAGAAGAGCAAATGGCTGCATCTGCGGTGGGCACTGGAACTGAGTCTGTTAGAGACGGTGAAGTCTGTGCCTCTCTTCCCCAGTGGCTGTGGGGTGTGTGTGTTTGTATGTGCGGGCAAGGCAAGAGGCGAAGCGCTGGTCAGTGTAAGGCACGGGGCGTGGGGGCGGGGTGTGGGGGGGGGTCACTGGTGGTGGTGTGTGTGGTCGTCAGGGCGTGGGGGGGATCACTGGTGGTGGTGGGTGCGGTCGTCAGGGTGTGGGGGGGGTCACTGGTGGTGGTGGGTGCGGTCGTCAGGGCGCGTGGGGATCACTGGTGGTGGTGTGCGGTCGTCAGGGCGCGGGGGGGGATCACTGGTGGTGGTGTGCGGTTGTCAGGGCGCGTGGGGATCACTGGTGGTGGTGTGTGTGGTCGTCAGGGCGCGGGGGGGATCACTGGTGGTGGTGTGCGGTCGTCAGGGCGCGGGGGGGGATCACTGGTGGTGGTGCGTGCGGTCGTCAGGGCGTTTGACGTGGATACGGCGCACACGCTCAATGCGCTCCCGCTCCTCGTCCTCGTCCAGGTGGTTGGACCGTCCGGCCGCGCCCCCCGTGGCCTCCAGCAGGGCGTTATCGGGGCCCCGGCCGTCCTGGGACTCGTACAGGAGGATGTTCAGGGTCTCCTCGTAGATCCTGGCCTCAGGGAACTCCACCTGCAGGGCAGGGGCAGAGAGGAGTCAAACACGAGGAGACGCAAATGAGACTCAACCTGACCAGACCTAATCTAATCTCATCTCATTTTACTCCACTTGGAAAGGAAAATCGTCTTCCATTCCTGGGCTTGTGCCCAACTGGCACATGACTGTACCAACTGTATTACAACTGTATTACAACTGCATCCAAGTTTCCCAGCAGTCTGTGAAAGCTTGCGTGGGATATGCACGACCCTACGTACAGGAATGTGGAGGGAGTGACTATCTTCATCAAGTAAATCTCTCAGTTTGATACACGTTTCCATGTTCAATCACAAGTGAATTTGTTCAAATACATACATTTGGTATATGCCGCCCAGTAGCGTAGTGGTTAAGGTACATGACTGGGACATGCAAGGTCGGTGGTTCTAATCCTGGTGTAGCCACAATAACATCCGCACAGCCGTTGGGCCCTTGAGCAAGGCCCTTAGTTCCGCATTGCTCCAGGGGAGTCTAAGCATGTCTCCTGCTTAGTCTAATCAACTGTACGTCGCTCTGGATAAGAGTGTCTGCCAAATGCCATTAATGTAATGTAGTGTAAAGTAATGTAAGAGTAAAGTGCCGGGGCTCCAGCGGTACCTTGGTCTGCTTCTTCTCCGTGGCGTACACGATGGAGGTGCAGCACACCTCGGCGATCTTGCGGCCCTGCCCGTAGAAGGACCAGCAGCAGATCTCGTCCCCGATCACGTCCTTGATGAAGAGCACACGCCCGTTGAAGCGCAGCGACAGCTTGTCGAAGAGCTCGATGTTCTTCAGCATGTTGTCGTCCGAGTTGCTGCGGGGAGGGGAGGGGAGGGGACAGGATAACGGTCACGGCGGCCATCTTTAACCGATCAAATAACCGATTTATGTAACGCAGTTCTCCCCTCATGATCTCAAAGCACCTTAACGTTTCGGGGGGGGGGGGGGGGGGGGGGGTAGCTCAACTGATCTAGAAACGCAACAATCTATGTCACAGTAAAACCCTACCGGTTTACCACATAGCATCAGATAACGTGATTGGGGGTTTGTTTTCACATTTAGATTTAGGGAATGTTGTGTGGCCAGATTGGAAAGTTCATGTCCATGAGTCTCAGGAACACCCCTGAAGTGTGTACCATGGACTCTTTACATCACCCCGCAAGATAAGGACCTCTGTGTAAAATCTCACTGAGGACCATCTTATTAGTTTGGTTTCACCACTGTGCTGGCTTCCTACTCGATCCGGTGAGAAGACTGCCCCCTACTGTCCAGTCACGGTCAGTAGCACCACAGCTTTAAGGGTAAATCTCCCATCATCACTAACAAATACCAGCAACAAATCTCTGTGGTACCATTTTAAGCTCTGCTTATTGCTCCCTAGTTCAGGGCCTTATGTGCACTTGCTTATCAACATGTTTTTGAACAATTTTGTACTTCCCAGTTACTGTTACGGGAGGGTTTGGGACGTTCCAGGAATTATTATATCTCAATACCGTTTTGATACTATAGTGATACTTGTTTTGAACTATTTGTTATGATGTCTTATGAATCTGTACCGCAGGGATGTCTTGTTTTTAACTGTGCATTGCTGAATCGCTTGTCTGCAGAACAAATTTACCCTTGGGTACTAATAAAGAAACCTTGAACCTTAACAGCCTGCAGCGATGTGCAGGTTTACCCGACAGCTGCATCAGATCCACAGCCGGAACTTCTTTCTCACCTCGTGTATGAATACTTGTTGTTGCTTCTGTTGTACAGGAGTTTGACGGTAGGCTGGGGAGAGGAACAGGAGCAGAAAGCCATCAAAGTTCAGTTTACCGGCATTTCACAGTGCGCTACAAGGCTGCGTTTCTGTGGAGCGCCGTACCTTGTTGGAGGTGGCAATGAGCCGCTGTTCTTCCTTGGATGATGTCACCAGGGGCACTTTACAGAAGGGCTCATAGGTGTCTTTGTTCTGGAAGAACAATGAGAGGCAGGTAAAAGGAATGGGAAACAGGAACAGACCGACGGGGATTGTGATCGTGTATTCACAGTGTACGGTCTGTAAAACTGCCACACAGGTGCGCGTTACATCCAAACTCAAGTCTCTCCCCGTTCAGCACAGGAACTGTAATTAACCGCCCCGCTAATTACACGCCACGCGCCACGAATGTATGGGAATCTACGGACGGTGAAACAGCTGTCCAGACAATGAGAGAAGATGCCGGACTGGGATCTGTACCAATGTGTGTTTATTTGATTCTCCACACAGCGATTTCCACCGCTGATTGTTGAGTGTCTGCTCCAGGCGTGGGCTGAGAGAAATGTAGGCGGAGAGAGGCTCAATTACATTTTTACCAATCAGTTTTCCATTTTGGCACCAAAGTCTTTGCACAAAATGAAAAATGTCTGTTTGGTAACAGAAAATATACAAGAATGTTTAGAATGAAATGGTTTCAGCGTGCAAGAACTGCATGAGACTCCTGAGGAGAAGATGGGTGAAAGGATTTAAAAATATTTATTTAGAAAATAAAGTTAAACAGCACAGGGCAGCAGCACTATACAGCACTATACTTCGCATAGCAGGATTAGCTGGATAATTGCTTAAGTAATACCCAGAACGCTTCTGGGTTCTCCAGCTAACTCATCGTCAAATGCCCCGCAGGTCTGCAGAGTATGTCAGTGGTCTCCAATCCTGGTCCCGGAGAGCAACAGGGTCTGCTGGTTTTTATTGTTACTCTGGACCTAATCAATCAACCTACGGCAGTAGTTGCCGTACTCACCTCACCTGGTTACCTGGGTCTCAACAGAAGGGTTGATTTTAAAAAGCAGCAGACCCAGTAGGACCAGGGTTTGGCGAGCACTGAGGCGTGTCGGTGTGCGGGTGCGTCTGCACGGCGCGGCCTGCAGGGGGCAGTACCTGCAGCGCAGCCTGGCACTCGTCCGCCAGGCCCTGCACCAGGTAATACTTGGCCTCGGCCAGCAGCTCCTCGATCTCCCGCCGGCTCTCCGGGAGGGGCACGGCCCCGTCCCGCAGGTAGTTCAGGATGGTCCCGAAATGCTTCCCGCAGCGGTCGATCAGGATCCACCCTGGAGGGGGAGGCGGGGTGAGGTGA
Source organism: Conger conger (assembly GCF_963514075.1). Lineage (NCBI taxonomy): Eukaryota > Metazoa > Chordata > Actinopteri > Anguilliformes > Congridae > Conger > Conger conger. The sequence goes on along the minus strand of NC_083770.1, from coordinate 47,891,976 downwards.
GGAGAGGAGGGGGGGGGGGTGCAATAAAACACAACATCAGCAGGGAGTCTGAGGAGCACTGGAGGGTGAGTCATATTACATCATTTTCTCAGCAGGCGGTCTGGAATCTGTCAAAATGACATTTTTATTTTTACAGATGGCCCTTTTCATATGAAGCGGTTTGCTTAATACCTTTCAATCCCAAAACGCAGTAAACTCGACCAACGTTGGGGGAACTGGAATTGCAACTCCAGGACTGCAGGTTCCCAGACTAGGCCAGACTGCCATTTTACCCTTCAGCAAGGTGCTCAAACCAGTGCATACCCAGCTTTATAAAATGGACTTCAAGCGAAACGAATGTAGGCCCAAGCTATAAAAGTCAGCGTGTCAGAGTGTCTGGCTAAATGGCTTACAATGTAGAACGCAGTGTCCTGCCCTGCATTTTGGCTCAATAGCTGACAAACCGCTGTGTCACTGCGCCGTTATAGACGGGCCGCGACAGACGAACCTCACCAGTGACCCTATGGAGGCTTGCGCTGAATCAATATTCATTGGCCGCAACCGGCAGCGCTGTTTTATTTACGCCTCGCTTCTGCCTCTTGACGGACGCGAAAGCCCTTGGCTGACCTCCCTCACTGTTCTCTGTGCCTGCCTCTCGCCCAGCTGCTCTCCGTTGCTAGGTTTCCGCTCTGTTGCTAGGTTTCCTTTTGAATGGGGGGCAGTTGGCTCACGGTCCTCGACACTTTCTCAAGATCCAGACAGAATGCACGGGGACCGGCCCTTCCTGGCAGCCCAGGGGGGCTCTCGCTCACAGCCCTTATACGATCAGCAGAAGGAGCAAACAGTCGGGCCCTTCAGCACACTCCTCTATTCAACCTCGGCACACAGGGAGAGGTGCAGAGGGGAGAGGACGACACCGATGATGGAAAATTCAATTGATGGAGGGGGGGGGGGGGGGGGGGGCAACAAAAAATAATGAGGCAAGGAAATTGTTGCAACGGTCAATTGGACTAACGGATAGAACGAAAAAAACGAAAAAGGATTTAGGGAATTTGAATTTAGTATGGTGAGACAGACAACTCCAGACACAAAAATCCTCCAGACCAATAAATTCAGTTAGTGCTTTTCTCTGCAGACATCATACTGCTAGTGCTCACAGTTCTTTCTCTGAGGGAGGCACCATAGCTTACGGAAAAATCGCTGATAGAACCATGAGAATTGAGTCATATTTATGAGATTAATGACTGAAAGCACATAGGTTTAAAGTTCGGTATTCTGCTCTGGTGTTGCATGGATACTTAATTAGACCCACCCGCCAGCCACACACACACACACACACACACACACACACACACACACACACACACACATCAAGTCTAAATGGTAAACGGCAGGCATTTATATAGCGCTGTACAATTGATGCTTCTCCATTCACCCATTCATACACACACTCACACACCGACGGCGATTGGCTGCCATGCAAGGCCCCGACCAGCTCGTCAGGAGCATTTGGGGGTTAGGTGTCTTGCTCAAGGACACTTCGACCCAGCCCGGGCGGGGGATCGAACCGGCAACCCTCCGACTGCCAGACGACTGCTCTTACTGCCTGAGCCAGGCTGCCGTACCTTCGCTGTCGGTCAGCACCTCCATCCTGCCGCTGAACATGGCCTTCAGCATGGTGTCCTGTTTGGTGAGGGTTTGCATGGTGGTGTAGTAGAGCGCACCGCCCACGTTCAGCTTCACATACTTGGAGCTGGGACTGGAACCCTTGAAGGAGGTGGTCCGCGTTGTAGCTGCTGGCACCGCCGAGCTCACCACACTTTCTCCCGACATCTCTTCCTGCGGCAACAGGTTGAGAGAATTTTTCACCCGTGTCAGTGACTTGCACAGTCCGGTTTTATAATTCCAAATATTAACGGCAATTGGTGTTTTTATTAAAATATGTTAATGTCGAGTTGTGGGGGATCCACTTATGGATACACTGTGAACTATACAACACTAAAAATACACAGGCCTACCGGAATAATGGGCGATTTTAGCTCCAATTAGTCCAAGATCAATTTGATCATACATCATGAAATAGTATTTAAATTGGATAAGCTATGTAACATTAGGCACCTCTAAATGTGCTCTTCGTGAGTTTATTTTGAGTTAAATACAATATTTACGTTATAAAACTACCAGGTAGATGACTCCTAGAGAGCTACATAACTATTGTTACACCATCTGACAGATGCTTATAGCTACTACGACTAGTAGGCTATCGTTGTTTTCCATTCATTGCGGCCCCTGCCTAATAGTGAAGTTTAAGAGATACTACTAAATATATTTAAGTTAGCTAATCTAGCTAGGTTTTAGCTAACGTCAGCCGACGAGCCCATGTCAAATCCTATTCCATTAGCTAGCAGTCATTAGTCTCTCAGCTAGCTAACGTTAGCTATCTAACAAAGACTGATGTAAGTGAAGGGTGTTGCATCCAGCTTTTTCCGTACATATAGCAGCACTCAATGGAAAATAATCAATAAGCATTGAGTCTAGTGCCTAACGTTCCGGATGAATTAATCAGACATTCAACATTTGAATATTGCGAAATGTTATTCTAGCTAGCATCCGCTAACCTAGCTATCCATAAAATATTCAGATGACTAACCTCAGCTAGCAAGCGAAACACGCCATGATTAACACGCCTAACGTTACTTTATATATCAGTTTACCATCTACTTTCAAATTCGACCGTTTTCACTTCGGATAATGAGCGAACGTCAAGAATTAAAAGAAAATGGAGAACCGCAGCTAGCGAACTACCCATCAATTTCCTTCGCCTAGCTTTGTGGCTAACGAAGTTAGCGACCATTGCGACGCCAAATTTAGGACCGACTGTCTGAATTCCAAACTAACTATAAAATTACCTCCTCACTTAATAACAATAACACACTATCGCACCCAAAATAGAACATAATAGCAAAACACAACGGACTAAATCGTAAAACAATAAACTTTGCTGTTTACCATAGAATCCTGAAACACTCCCCAACAAGTCAGTCAAGTCGGAGTCGCCCACTTCCGAGCTAGCGATGGTGCGTCTTCGAACAGCTTCCGTTAAGAAAGATGACGTTATTGCTTTGGAGCTATTCGAGTGCTTACCTGTAACCCTTACATCGCCCCCATTTACCACTTAAGAGGTGATAACGAAATTAATACATAAAACATTCAGTGGGAGGCATACCGTTCAAAATACCAGCTTGACATCCCCAACACGTGTTATGTGTAATTGGGTGAGCCAACAAAAGAAGCGCTAGTAAGACTCAGATGTATCGACTCATTTTAAATGCTAAAGTATTATGTGAGCACACACATTCAAGACGTAAGAGACATCATTTTCCCACTTACAAAGTTAAACCTCATCCGCCCAACTGAATCACACATCCATGCATGGGCGTTGCTAGTGACTTGTTTTTACAGCGGTAATTATTACCTCTGTGGGAACTAATTGGAAGTTCTAGTTAGTGCAAGCTAGATAAAATGTTTGCTTAACTTGTGGATGACACTATTTTTGGTTCCATTGGGGAAATGTTTTCTTCACGGAACCTTTTTAGTGTGACAATGTGAGGATTAATGGCTGCTCATAGTGTACGGACCTGGTTGTATTGTTTACATTTTGAATCATTTTTATGGCTTAATTATTTAGTATGTTTTGAACGTGGTCTTTAACTAATCGTCTCACTAATGTCTGGTTTCGTATATCGCTGTTTATTACATAAATATAAACGACAGGAACATGTTGGCAAGATAGCAAGCTTGCTAACTAGAGGCTAGCTGGATAGCCACCTAGCTATTTTGCTAATCCAGGCAACCGCTGTTTATAAATACAAATATGAGTGATGCTCTTTCAGGAAGCTTCTGTTTTAACAGATTGACTAACTTGTCATTTTATCTTGACAAATAGTTCGCTGTCCTTTATGTCCGTATAAATGCGATCTTGCGTTTAAACATTGACAGTGGTATGATGAGTTTATCTGTCATTTCTGTTGATTGTCATCGGCATAGAATGTTATAGCCAGATATATTGGCTTGCTATTTAGCGAGCTGTCTGTCGCTAGTTAGTTAGCCATGTAACTGCCTAATGTGTTTAATTTCCCTGTGTCTGTAATAGCTAGACCATATTTGCAAACTGTCATGGGTGTAGTCAGCGTGGTACATTTATTTTCCCACTGCTATAAATTCACATGGTTGAAATTCATCCGTATCACAGCATATTTGGTCCATTTCAGTTTCGTATAGGTGGCTACCATCTGTTTCTTGGTGTTGTAATCTCGGTTGCAGTCGCGTTGATGTCGAAAAAATTAGCAGGCTAATTTGAGTAATCTTTTTACTCTGCAGAGATGACACGTTTATCAGCTGTTGCTGGACCAACCTAAACGCAGCTATCACCTCTGGCAGTGTTCCTGCAACTTTAGACCTCGAGAAAATGACAGCATTCGATTGAGTTTGAGTGAGCTGTCACAAAAAGAAAAGTCTGGTCAGTGATGTGGTTATTCATGCTTTTGATACTTTTACAAATATTTTCACACATTTGCTTTTGAGTAGTAAATGCTTCATAGATTACTGTGAACACAAATGTTAACTAATTCTGACTTTGTTAACATAGATGCCTTGCTTCACGTTCCTCGTAATTTGTTACAGCTGATATGTCCATAGATTTTTGCTGGGGGAAACCCCCCCCAAAAAAATAAAACAAAAACAAAATAACAACAACACCATGACAGGCCCTAAACATTTTCCCTTTAATTAAAGGAGTGAAAGATGTTTAGCGCAACCCAAACCTCCAAATCTCAGTTCCTGGACAAAGCCAGGCAGGCCCGCGAGGAGAGGAAGGGCTATAAGGAACGCGAGAGGGCCGCAACCCAGATCCAGGCGTTGGTGCGGAGGTTTCTCTGTCGCTCGCAGTTGCAAAGGCAAATTAGGTAAGCGCAGTCCAGAAAAAGTAGACTCTTGATTGCCGCGTCCTCTTTCCTTTCCTATACACCCGTGATGACCTTTCGCATTCAGCATGTAAGGTTGCCGTCAGCGCAGCAACCGATACAATTTCACTGAGGACTGCAGTGCTTCAAAACGTTTAAATGTGTTATCTCACCAAACGTTGAGTCCGCATGTTTTATTAATGCACCCCACTGCCCCTCAGAACAGTGCATCTACTTCTTCCCAGATGTTACGCTGTATGTTCTTTGATGTATTATGCATTATGTTTAGCTATAAAAAAATAATGTGACCTATGTCAGCTACAGTATATTTTTTTGCATCCTGTTTTCCTATCTGCTGTGCATGCCCAATTTAGAATAACTTGCTATACTTGAATGGTTGGTGAGTTTTATCTGCAGAAATATACACAACAAATTAACCAGATTGAGACTAGTGTTGGCTTCGTTTCAGAATCTCATTAGATTGTACCAAATTTAATAAGGGATTGGGACTTGATAGGATCTCGAATGGAAATCATATTAGCACATTTCTGTTCTGTTTCCTTTAGTTGAAATTCCTGCTGATTTTTTCCTTTCAAGTTCCCGTCTGAGCATTTTGACCTTTTTGAGAGGAAAGTAAATGTTCTTACAGAGGTCTGTCATATCTTTTTCTTGCACAGGAAAGATGTAGATGACTTTTTTCAAGCTTGTGATGCAGGAACTGCAAAAAGAAATGCCCTTTCTATTTTTAAAATAGCAAGGAAGCTACTGTTTATATATGCGAATGAGGATAAGTTGGTGAGTGAATTTACCCTTTTTTAACAAATATATTGCTGGGATATTTTGTTGGAAAATTTCACGGGTAACTTAAGGCCCTGATATATTATTATATTTTTAGTTCGTCTGACACGTTTGGTCATGTAGTCTTCCTTGGGTATCTATTTTTCATTTTAAATGTTAAGTAGCTATTCAAATGCTAACATGTTTCTTAAAATAATGCCTAAAAGTGTCTGTAGAAAGTGTAATTGTTTTAAACATTTCCAGAACTTTTTTTTTTTTTGCAGAGGTTTGAGAAGCTGTGTCGGTTTATTCTTGCCAGTATGGAGGTTGAAAACGAACCAAAAGTAAGTACTTTTATAACTGACTGTATCATAAAAAGATTCAATGCACATCTGTTGGTTTTAGCTGTTGTTCTTATGACCCTTTTGCACCTTGCCTTCTTGTCTCCAGGTATGGTATGTGTCTCTGGCACTTTCGAAAGACCTCACCATCCCCTGGATCAAGCAGATCAAAGACATCCTGTGGCTGTCCTGCGAGTTCCTGAAAAAATTAAAGGTCAGCCCTGCGTCTTCTCTCTGCTCCCTTTTGCTTATGAAAGCTGGCTCAAATAACAACACCAGCAGTGCTTTGATAGCAAGAGAAATGTCAGGAAGGCCCTCCTTTTTGAAGGTTGAGGAGAAGTGTTGTTTCTGTTTGCGCCTCTGCGAAATGTCAGAAGGTGGCCCAGCACTGTATGTCAAATGCTGATTCCACATATTGTGTTTCTCTGTCATAGCCTGACATATTGTATTTCTCTGTCATAGCCTGACATATTGTGTTTCTCTGTCATAGCCTGACATATTGTGTTTCTCTGTCATAGCCTGACATATTGTGTTTCTCTGTCATAGCCTGACATATTGTGTTTCTCTGTCATAGCCTGACATATTGTGTTTCTCTGTCATAGCCTGACATATTGTGCTTCTCTGTCATAGCCTGACATATTGTGTTTCTCTGTCATAGCCTGACATATTGTGCTTCTCTGTCATAGCCTGACATATTGCAGGACAATAAATTGGTGACTCTGTACCTTACCATGCTGATGAACTTCACGGACACTTCGAAATGGAAGTTATTGAGAGGGAAGGGTAAGCTTGAAATCAACGGGGCGGGGCGGGGTGGGGTGTGTGTGTGTGTGTGTGTGTGTGTGTGTGTGGGATACTTATACACTGATAACAACCATGTTTTACAAGTTCTAAGTAAAAGAGTGTAAATGAAAGTTTTTTTTTCATCAGAGAATCTCAGGCCTGCGTTGAATCGAATCTGCGAGAACATCATGGGGCATCTCAATCAGAAGGGGTTTTACACTGTACTGCAGGTAAGTACTGTAGCTACACTTCACAAGTTGGTCTTGTGGAGGGGGGGGGATACGATTTGTTTTGAACAGCGCAAATGGACGCGATAATGACTTCCTCGTTTATAATTCCCTTTCAGATTTTGTTGACGAACGGCCTGGCGCGGTCTCGACCCTCCCTGACGAAAGCCACGCTCACGGCAGTGTTCACGCTCTCGTTAAGGTGAGTCGCCGGGGTAATTGGACGCCGGCGTAATGCGGTTTTCCGTCACGCTGGTGGGCGGCAGCTGTGCCTCGCAGGGACCCCGGCCCTCCGCACGCCGCCTCTCCCCTTCCTCCTAACAGGGTTACGGTAATTAAATTCAGCGCCCTAATCAGATTCCGCTTAATGAATGTGCCACTTATTGCATCTCCGCAACAGATCCCAGCAGCAGACAGAAGATATCTCGGAGACATTATGGCAATAACTTTCTTTGTTACATTTCCGACTTGTAATTGATTTTCAGAGATTATATAGCAGCAGTGTTCTCCCCCCCCCCCCCCCAACCCCAACCCCAACCCCGGTGGTGAATTCCCAGGATGCATTGTCACAGAGGGGTTCAAAGCGTATTCCGGATTGCTAAATAGATGAGCATCGTTTTACATCTGTATTGTGAGCGCTGACAGCTGGGTATTGATATCCGGGCTCTGTAATTTGCTGCCTGTCTCCCTTGTGTCAGGCCTGTTGTCGCTGCCCATTTCTCGGACAACCTCCTGAGGTCCTTCCTCATCCACATCATGTCTGTGCCGGCTGTCGTCTCCCACCTCAACACCCTCACGCCGGAGGTAAATCACCCAGGGACACGGGGGGTGGGGCCGTAACCGAAACGCAATAACGGTCGCATTGCATTTTCAAAAAGTACATTTAGAACATACAAGAGGCAAACGTTTACTGGTTAACAGCACCATTTTCATGTAATCCCGGGACTGGAGAGCCATCGAATTAGCTGGTTTTCATTGTAACCCAGTACTTCATAAATTGAAGTTAATTTCAAGGTAATCTCGCCTGGTTTTTTGGGTCTGAGTAGACCAGTCCCTACAGCTCTCCAGCACTCGGGGTTGCAGTCCCCTATTGTAAATTATGGTTGCTGAAGGGACCGTGGTTACTCGGCTCTGAGGGTCTCTGTTTGTGTGCGCAGTGCATGGCCACCATCCAGACCCACGACCTGCTCCGTAAGTTCATCCTGTTCCTGAGCCGGGAGGAGCAGTGTGCCGACATCTGCATCTGTTTGGAGGGGAGCCACACCCTCTGTCTGCTGGGTAGGTCGACAGAACTGAGCCTCGCGTTCTTCCTCTGGACCAACGCGGCAGAATGTGCAGATTCATTACATTATACATTATACAATATACATTATTGGCATTTGGCAGACGCTCTTATCCAGAGTGACGTACAGTTGATTAGCCGAAGCAGGAGACAATCCTCCCCTGGAGCAATGCAGGGTTAAGGGCCTTGCTCAAGGGCCCAACGGCTGTGCGGATCTTATTGTGGCTACACCGGGATTAGAACCACCGACCTTGCGTGTCCCAGTCATGTACCTTAACCACTACGCTACAGGCCGCCCTACGGAAGCCATTTTGCCACGGTATGTCTCCTGAGGACAAATCTCGATGCTTTGTTCCTGTTCGCAGGTAACCTGATTCACCTGGGCTACCTCAACGAGAAGGTGCTGGAAGAGGAGGCCAACCACTTTGTGAAAGACCTGACCGACATGCTGTCCTACTGCCAGAGATACGTGTCCCAGAAGAAGTCCAACCTCACCCACTGGCACCCGGTTCTGGGGTGGTTCTCCCAAACGGTCGACTACGGGTCAGTAGAGTGGGTCATAAAATGGCGGAATGGGTCATGGAAGACGTTATACAGTACTGTGCAGAAGTCTTAGGCACCTGTATAACATTCTGTACAGATAAGATTCTTTCAGAAATAATTCAATGAGAGGTCCTAAATAAACGTACGATTTAGATTACATTTGAGTCATTTGGCAGAATAGTTAAAAACTCAGTCAAATCAATATTTTTTGTGACCACCCTTCGGTGTTAAAACTGCATCACTTCTCTGAGATAGCCAACGCTGTCCTGCAGTTCTATAAGACAATCAGCAGGGAGGTTGTTCCAAGCATGTTGGAGAACTTGCCACAGTTCTTCTGCAGACTTTGGTTGGCTCCTTGCTTCTGATCTCAGACAGCCTTGATCAAGTTTTTATGTAAAAAGTAGTCAATTGCTTAGAGTAATATGTTACTTTTTTCAATGAAATACAAAAATGTCTCTGTAAAATGTGTTCTTTTATACTAACACACACAAAAAAATGAACATATATATAATAAAGTCGAGGGTGCCTAAGAGTTCCGCACAGTGCTGTAAGCCCTTGCGCGGCTGAGGCTGAAGGTGTCTCCTCTCTGCCCCTCCCCTGGGCTCCAGTCTGAACGAGTCCATGCCGCTGGTGACCAGGCAGCTCCAGTACCTGTGGGGCGTGCCCGTCATCCGCACGCTCTTCAGCGATGTCCTCAGCAAAAAGCTGGAGAGCCAGGAGCCCACGCCCCCGCCCTCACAGCCAACCACGTCGCAGAACAACCTGCCAGTCAAGAGTGAGTGCGGCTTTGACACGCCCCCCCCCACCTCCATTCACCCATTCATACACATACTCACACACCAACGGCAATTGGCTGCCATGCAAGGGACCAACCAGCTCGTCAGGAGCATTTGGTGGTTAGGTGTCTTGCTCAGGGACACTGCCAGTGGACCCCTCTTACCGCCTGAGCCAATGTCACCCCTAGTATACACACTAGCCTCGGGGTGTCCACACTTACCTGAAAAGGGCTAAGACAGCTGATTCTACTTATCAAGGTCTTGATTGAAGACCACGTGGCTCTCCTGGACCAGGGCTTCAAGTCCCCTGGTGTAAATTATGGTTGGTTACTTGTCTCTGAGGGCCCCTGTTGAAACAGGTGTGTTCGTGTTGGCGTAAAACAAAAACCTACACCCCCACTGACCATGTTTGGATGGGATTGGACCCCCCTGCTGTAATCTGTAGATACGTGGTGATAGGCTCTTCTCAATAGCCTGTTCATATCACCATGTACCCTTACGGTCTTATGTTCTATGACTGCATGTGATTTGGGATAATTTTCATAAAGAACTGAAACGTCATCTTTTGGGAAAAAAATAACAAAATAAAAAACCTTCAGAGAAATGGCCTGTAGACCTTATATGACAAAGGCCTTCTTGAATCTGGGCTCTGGTCTCATATGTCTCAGAATCAGTAATAAGAGCCGCATATGTGTGTGTGTTGTGTGTGTGTGCTGTGTGTGTTACGTGTCTGCGTTACGTGTGTGTGTGCTGTGTGTTACGTGTGTGTGTGTGTATGCGTTACGTGTGTGTGTGTGTATGCGTTACGTGTGTGTGTGTTGTGTGTGTGTGTGTGTGTGTGTGTGTGTGTTGTGTGCGCTGTGTGTGTTACGTGTGTGTGTGTATGCTTTACGTGTGTGTGTGTGTTGTGTGTGTTACGTGTGTGTGTGTGTGTGTGCGTTACGTGTGTGTGTGTGTGCGTTACGTGTGTGTTGTGTGTGTTACGTGTGTGTGTTGTGTGTGTGTGTGTGTTACACAGACCTCTTCAAGCGGGCCTTCCAGAAGTCGGCGTCTGTGCGGAACATCCTGAAGCCGGTGGGGGGGAAGCGCGTGGACTCGGCCGAGGTGCAGAAGGTGTGCAGCGTCTGTGTGCTGTACCAGACGGCCCTGACCACGCTCACCCAGATCAAGCTCCAGATCCTGACCGGTGAGCCCCGACAGCCGCCCAGCTCAGAGCTCTACCCCAGCATTCACACGCAAAACCATTTTGCTCAAGAAGACAAAGAGGTTGCCAATGAGGTTTTAAGACATTTTAAGACTAGAATTTAATTTGTCAAGCAAAAAGAAACTTCATCGTAAACAAGTTCATAGTGAGATTGATAAATAATTATAATGAAAAAATATTGTCTCAAACATAATAGAAAATAAGATTTTAACACATTAAAGGAATTAAGCTCTTATTATTTTGCAGTGCAGCTGGAGTTTAAATTGGCCTCCTCTCCTCTGCGCAGGTTTGACGTACCTGGACGACCTCCTGCCCAAACTGTGGGCGTTCATCTGTGAGCTGGGACCCCAGGGGGGGCTGAAACTCTTCCTGGAGTGCCTGAACAACGACACGGACGAGTCCAAACAGCTGCTGGCCATGCTGATGCTGTTCTGCGACTGCTCTCGCCACCTCATCACGTGAGTCCTCCGGCCGGAGCGCGTTATCTCTGCTCTCCTCTCGGGATAGTGCGTGACTTCATGCGTCAAACTAAATCACTGGCTATCTTTTCTATTCGCAGTTGAATTAAGTCCGTCTGAAGCGGCCATTTCAGATATAATCTCCCCCCCCCTTTTAATCGACAAATCTGACAAATCCATTGTTTTCTCTGTATTTCTCTGAAGTCACGATAACAATATTTCAGAAATAAGTGAAGGCTTTAATGTCTTTTTTTATTGTCTTATGGAGACTCTTGGATGAAATCATTGGGTTTTTTTGGAAGGATTCTGAGCATTTTCTTTGTTCTTAGTTGAAGTACTTTATGTAACGCATTTAAAACGAGATCAGTAAATTATTCTTAAGCTGCATGCATAAGAAAAAAAGTTTTCTGGCTGGAGTTCTTGTGTAAAGCACTGAAATAATTTTGGAATTGCGAGGTTGCCAGTATGGAGGTTTGGGACACACACTTTAAGGTACAGTAGGTAAGATTTCTGTGTTAAAACATTGTTACAAGACCATTGTAAATCCCTTCCAATCATTGAAAAAGGCTCACTGACTTATTGACTCACCCTCTGGCTTTGTTTATAGTTCTTAAAATCGGGTTTCAAAATATGCAGTTGACTCTGTACCAAAACATCATATAGCTGTATGTCGGGTTGAAAATTGGTTATAATTGCCACAGCCAATTGCGTTTCAACGTCAGCGCGTTCACAGAGAAGGGATGAACAGGTGGGATGAACAGTGTTGTGGTTTGAGCGTGTTTCTTGCTGCTGCTCCTCTCTTGACCGTTAGAAGTCCAAAATGACCTTTAACCTTTTTTACTGGCAGGATCCTGGATGACATCGAGGTGTACGAGGAGCAGATCTCCTTCAAAACGGAGGAGCTCGTCACCATCTCCTCCTTCCTCAACACCTTTGTGTACAAGATGATCTGGGACGGGATTCTGGGTGAGTACACGCACTGCACTTAACGTCGTGTTCGAGTCTTGAGTAAAGAGACTTAATATACCATACATTTTCATTCAAGTAGAAAATAGTACCTTTTTGCTTGACAAGTGAAATAGTTTTACCCTATAATCCCATTGGCAAATCCTGTTGAAATGCGAAAAAATGTCTCTCCTTATTGGTAAGAGTGTTGTCTTACCGATATAATTAAAGTCTAAATATGAGAATAAACTTAAGCCTTTAGTTTAGGAGCGTTGTTTCCAGAAAGTTCCTTCCTTAACGGCCGTGTGTGTGTGTGTGTGTGTGTGTGTGTGTGTGTGTGTGTGTGTGTGTGTGTGTCTGTGTCTGTGTCTGTGTCTGTGTCTGTGTCTGTGTGTGTGTGTGTGTGTCTGTGTCTGTGTCTGTGTCTGTGTCTGTGTCTGTGTCTGTGTCTGTGTCTGTGTCTGTGTGTGTGTCTGTGTCTGTGTCTGTGTCTGTGTCTGTGTCTGTGTCTGTGTCTGTGTCTGTGTCTGTGTCTGTGTCTGTGTGTGTGTGTGTGTCTGTGTGTGTGTGTGTGTGTGTGTGTCCACAGAGAATGCTAAGGGCGAGAAGCTGGACCTGTTCCACAGCGTCCACGGCTGGCTCATGGCTCTGTACGAGCGGGACTGTCGCCGGCGGTTCTCTCCCGACGACCACTGGCTGCGCAAGTGAGCGACACCCCCCCCCCCTCACCCCCCTGCCCTGCCCCCTCCCTCACCCCCCTGCCCCCCCCTCGCTGCCCTCCCCCACCGTACACACGCTGGCAGCCCCCGCTACACACGCCAGCGGGCCCCCCCCCCGCCTGGAGTTATGACGGGCCTTACAGTGTGGGACGTGCGTAATGGGATTATAATGGTTTGCTGCTGTAGCTCATTTGTCCTCCAGACAGTGCAGTTAGTTGCTCTGCTGTTGTTTTCTCACCCCCCTCCTCCTCCCCCCCCCCCCCCCCCCCCCCCCACGCTCAGAGACCTGAAGCCGAGCCTTCTGTTCCAAGAGCTGGAGAAAGGCAAGAGACGGGCCCAGCTACTGCTCCAGTACATCCCGCACGTCATCCCGCACAAAAACGTGAGTGAGCGCGCGGTCGTGGGGCTGTTCCAGGGACCAGGCCCCTCCAGAGGGGGGTACTCCCAGGGTCCGAGGACCTGCCCCTTTTGCCCCTTTTGCCCCTTTTGCCCCTTTTGTCCCAAGTGCCTGAGGTGTCCCTTTGATTTGATTAAAGGCCCACATGCATCAGCGTTCTCTTCCTGGTTTTAGTATTTAAAAGGCCCACAAAGAGCAGTGTCTTTAACCCCTCTCCTGTGGTCAGCTCTCTGTGATGACGTTTACCAACGTCATCCCATAATTATGTGGGGAAATTACGTATTACAAACGGCTCTGAGAATCAGCAGTTAGACCCTAAAATATGCATACATCTACCGCAATTGCAATTGTTTCACTTGGATCAGTGTGGAACACAAATCAAAAGCTCCAGGATGATATGAAAAAGTCAAAAACAATATATGCGTGGGGGCCTTTAAAAAAATGAAATACAATAAAATAAGAAAAAGAGAGGAGTGCCCAGTTCTCAGGGCCCAGTATACTCTCAGAAAAAATGGTTCCAAAAAACCCAATCTAGTTAAAAGCTTTGTCAGGCAAAATTGTTATTTTTCTGGGAGCTGTCAGTTCACACCTTACGATAGAGGATGCCATAAAGAACTGAAAAGCATTCCTCCGTGGAGACGACTTGAGCCAAAGAACCCTTTTATTTATTTATTTATTTTTATTTTTTTTTCCTCTCAGAGTGCACTAAGCTTTCAATGTTTATTTCCCCAGAGAGTCCTGCTCTTCCGCAACATCGTGACCAAGGAGAAGGAGACCCTGGGATTGGTGGAGACAAGCTCCGCCTCCCCCCACGTGACGCACATCACCATCCGTCGCTCGCGAATGCTGGAGGTACGGGAGCCAAAATGGCCGCCCTCGCGCGGCTCTGGCCTGTTGGGGCAAGATGGCCGCCCTCGCGCGGCTCTGGCCTGTTGAGCCAAAATGGCCGCCCTCGCGCGGCTCTGGCCTGTTGGGGCAAGATGGCCGCCGGTGCTCACCTCTTCTTCCCCCCTGCTTTAGGACGGGTACGACCAGCTGCGGCGGCTGCCCATCAACTCCATCAAGGGCGTGATCCGCGTGAAGTTCGTCAACGACCTCGGCGTGGATGAGGCGGGAATCGACCAGGATGGGGTCTTCAAGGAGTTCCTGGAGGAGATCATCAAGAAAGTCTTCAACCCGGGGCTCAATCTCTTCAAGGTGACGGCGTATTTTCAGCTCCCTTTTCCGAACACTGGCTTGCAGCAGGATTATGAAAGGAAATTTGAAAGGGTTAGAACGAAAGATGCTGCTGGGTCTAACGGAGGGCGTTTGCTCTCTCCCTCACCAGACCACCAGCGGGAACGAGAGGCTGTACCCGTCGCCCACTTCCTACATCCACGAGAACCACCTGCTGCTCTTTGAGTTTGTGGGCAAGATGCTGGGGAAGGCCATGTATGAGGTGTGTGTGTGTGTGTGTGTGTGTGTGTGTGTGTGTGTGTGTGTGTTTGTGTGTGTTTGTGTGTGTTTGTGTGTGTGTGTGTGTGTGCTTTGGATTCAAATACTTTTCTGTGCTCAACTGATCTTGCCTGGTGCAATTGAGCCAACCAAGAGAACCAGAAGGCGGGGTTTGCACTTGAAGAGGTTTATTTCATAGGTTCCGATACACCAGACAAGCTCAGTAAAGCGTAGAAAAGTATTTAAATCCAAAACAATTATGTATTTGACGCAGGTCTCTTGTAGAGATGAAGGATGCAAACCAGTAACACCTGACATGTAATTTAGGTATTTAAGTGAGCTTGTTTGGCCCAATCACGTTCTGATAAGCTAAGATCTTGAAAATGTATGCCGGGTAAAAAAACAAGCCTAAAAAAAAGTTTAAGATGTTTAACCGTATGCAGTGTGTGTGTTGACATGTACATGTGTGTGTGTGTGTGTGTGTGTGTGTGTGTGAATTAAGTGAGCTTGTTGGTCCAGCTGTGGTCACATTCTGAGAACTTGCCGCAGTGCTGAAGCTGAATTCAGTGGTGTTGTCTCTCTGACACCCTGCTTCCTGTTTATGTTTATGTTTAAGGGCATTGTGGTCGATGTGCCCTTTGCCTCGTTCTTCCTGAGTCAAGTCCTGGGCCACCATCACAGCATGTTCTACAGCTCCATCGACGAGCTGCCCTCGCTGGACTCCGAGTTCTACAAAAACCTCACCTCCATCAAGGTCAGGAGGCCCTCTCCCCCTTTTCCCAAAAACCTCAATTTCCCCCTCCTCCTCTCCCTCGCGCTGACGTTTGATCCCCATTTCTGTCGCCCCCAGCGCTACGACGGGGACGTCAGCGACCTTGGACTGACCTTGTCCTACGACGAGGACGTCATGGGGCAGGTAATGGCCGGTTGCCGTGGTTACGCCGCTAACCCCGCTAAGCCCTAGCGAGTCTTTATCCGTCCGCGGCGCTGGCGCTAACGCTGCGTGCGTTTCTCTTCACAGTTGGTGTGCCATGAGCTGATCCCTGGGGGAAAGACTATGCCCGTCACCAACGAGAATAAGTAAGCTCACACTCGCAAGGGATGTATAAACGGCAAACTGTGTGGAGGAATCCAATTTGTTTTCCCCCTGCATATATTTTCGTAAATTGGTGAAAAGTGCATAAAGGCATTTGGTCTGGGGCTGAAGGTATCAGAGAGCACAGATGAGTTTATTTTTTAGGAATATATATATCTATATTTTTAAATTCATAAATCGAGTTAAGCATTGCGGTGGCGGCACGGATGGTGCAGTGGGTAGCACTGCCGCCTCACAGCAAGGAGGTCCTGGGTTCGAATCCCCGTCGGCCGGGGCCTCTCTGTGCGGAGTTTGCATGTTCTCCCCGTGTCTGCGTGGGTTTCCTCCGGGTACTCCGATTTCCTCCCACAGTCCAAAGACATGCACGTTAGGCTGATTGGAGAGTCTAAATTGCCCGTAGGTATGAGTGTGTGAGTGTGTGAGTGAATGGTGTGTGTGCCCTGCGATGGACTGGCGACCTGTCCAGGGTGTATTCCTGCCTTTCGCCCAATGTATGCTGGGATAGGCTCCAGCCCCCCTGCGACCCTGATCAGGATAAGCGGGTTCAGATAATGGATGGATGGATGGATGGAGTTAAGCATTGCATTCAAACCTCCTTATCACCATATTTGGCTACAGTTAATTAGTATGGAGTTTCTATGGTTGCCACCCAGGACCATGATTAGTGTCCTACGCCAGATAAACATCATGAATATTATGGGTAATATAGATGAATGTTGGCACCTCTGATATGGATGTGTATGTGTTTTGTTGTCACTATAACTTGCTATTTAGCGGACACTTTTATCTGAAGAAACTCACAGTTGAGTAGACTAAGCAGGGGACAGTCCCCCCTGGAGCGATGTGTGGTTAAGGGCCTTTTGCAAGGGCCCAACAGCCGTGTGGATCTTATCATGTCTACACTGGGGCCACCAACCAACCACCAACCTTCCGGGTCCCTGTCATATACCTTAGCCAGTAGGTTACAGGCTGCCCCAGACATCTGTATTATAGGTTGTGCAGATGATTGCTGGCACCTGTGATATGGATGTGTATTGGTTTTGCTGGGACTGATGGCGGCTCTGATATAGATGTGTTTTGGTCTTGCTGATGGTGGCTCTGATATGGATGTGTTTTGGTCTTACTGATGGTGACTGATATGGATGTGTTTTGGTCTTACTGATGGTGGCTCAGATATGGATGTGTTTTGGTCTTACTGATGGTGACTGATATGGATGTGTTTTGGTCTTGCTGATGGTGGCTCAGATATGGATGTGTTTTGGTCTTGCTGATGGTGACTCTGATATAGATGTGTTTTGGTCTTGCTGATGGTGGCTCTGATATAGATGTGTTTTGGCCTTGCTGGTACTGATGGTGGCTCTGATATGGATGTGTTTTGGTCTTGCTGATGGTGGTTCTGATATGGATGTGTTTTGGTCTTGCTGATGGTGACTGATATGGATGTGTTTTGGTCTTGCTGATGGTAACTGATATAGATGTGTTTTGGTCTTGCTGATGGTGGCTCTGATATAGATGTGTTTTGGCCTTGCTGGTACTGATGGTGGCTCTGATATGGATGTGTTTTGGTCTTGCTGATGGTGGCTCTGATATGGATGTGTTTTGGTCTTACTGATGGTGGCTCAGATATGGATGTGTTTTGGTCTTACTGATGGTGACTGATATGGATGTGTTTTGGTCTTGCTGATGGTGGCTCAGATATGGATGTGTTTTGGTCTTGCTGATGGTGACTCTGATATAGATGTGTTTTGGTCTTGCTGATGGTGGCTCTGATATAGATGTGTTTTGGCCTTGCTGGTACTGATGGTGGCTCTGATATGGATGTGTTTTGGTCTTGCTGATGGTGGTTCTGATATGGATGTGTTTTGGTCTTGCTGATGGTGACTGATATGGATGTGTTTTGGTCTTGCTGATGGTAACTGATATAGATGTGTTTTGGTCTTGCTGATGGTGGCTCTGATATAGATGTGTTTTGGCCTTGCTGGTACTGATGGTGGCTCTGATATGGATGTGTTTTGGTCTTGCTGATGGTGGCTCTGATATGGATGTGTTTTGGTCTTGCTGATGGTGGTTCTGATATGGATGTGTTTTGGTCTTGCTGATGGTGACTGATATGGATGTGTTTTGGTCTTGCTGATGGTGACTGATATGGATGTGTTTTGGTCTTGCTGATGGTAACTGATATGGATGTGTTTTGGTCTTGCTGATGGTGACTGATATATATGTGTTTTGGTCTTAGTGATGGTGGCTCAGATATGCATGTGTTTTGGTCTTGCTGATGGTGACTGATATGGATGTGTTTTGGTCTTGCTGATGGCGGCTCTGATATAGATGTGTTTTGGTCTTGCTGGTACTGATGGCAGCTCTGATATGGATGTGTTTTGGTCTTGCTGGTACTGATGGCAGCTCTGATATGGATGTGTTTTGGTCTTGCTGATGGTGACTGATATGGATGTGTTTTGGTCTTGCTGATGGTGACTGATATGGATGTGTTTTGGTCTTGCTGATGGTAACTGATATAGATGTGTTTTGGTCTTGCTGATGGTGGCTCTGATATGGATGTGTTTTGGTCTTGCTGATGGTGACTGATATATATGTGTTTTGGTCTTACTGATGGTGGCTCAGATATGCATGTGTTTTGGTCTTGCTGATGGTGACTGATATGGATGTGTTTTGGTCTTGCTGATGGCGGCTCTGATATAGATGTGTTTTGGTCTTGCTGGTACTGATGGCAGCTCTGATATGGATGTGTTTTGGTCTTGCTGGTACTGATGGCAGCTCTGATATGGATGTGTTTTGGTCTTGCTGGTACTGATGGCAGCTCTGATATAGATGTGTTTTGGTCTTGCTGATGGCGGCTCTGATATGGATGTGTTTTGGTCTTGCTGATGGCGGCTCTGATATAGGTGTGTTTTGGTCTTACTGATGGTGGCTCTGATGTGGATGTGTTTTGGTCTTGCTGGTACTGACGGCGGCTCTCTCCCCCGCAGGATCAGCTACATCCACCTGATGGCGCACTTCCGCATGCACACGCAGATCAAGGACCAGACGGCGGCCTTCATCCGCGGGTTCCGCTGGATCATCAACCCCGAGTGGCTGCACATGTTCTCCACCCCCGAGGTGCAGCGGCTCGTCTCCGGGGACAACGCCGAGATCGACCTGGATGACCTCAAGTGGGTCCCTCACTCTCTCACTCTCTCGGTCTCTCTTCTCTCTATCTGTCACTCTCTTTCCTTTCTCCCACTTACCCCTATTCTCTCTCCCTCACTCTTTTGCTTTCTTTCTCACTCTTCCACCCACTCCTCTTCTCATATCTCATATTTTCTTTTTAAATCTTATGTGCTTGTTTTTTTTGTTTTTTTTTTCACTTTGTACATTTAATTGGTAATTGGTGTACCCCTTTTGTGTTTAACTGATGTGTGCCCTTCTCTTGTGCTGGTCGTCAGGAAGCACACAGTGTACTACGGAGGCTTCCACAGCAGCCATCGTGTCATCATCTGGCTGTGGGACATTCTGTCCAATGACTTCACAGCCGAGGAGCGAGCCATGTTCCTAAAGGTACGCCCCCTCACTGTTCCTAAAGGTACGCCCTCTCACTGTTCCTAAAGGTACGCCCCCACACTGTTCCTAAAGGTACACCCCCACACTGTTCCGAAAGGTACACCCCACACTGTTCCTAAAGGTACACCCCACACTGTTCCGAAAGGTACACGCCACACTGTTCCTAAAGGTACACCCCACACTGTTCTTAAAGGTACACCCCACACTGTTCCTAAAGGTACACCCCACACTGTTCCTAAAGGTACACCCCACACTGTTCTTAAAGGTACACCCCACACTGTTCCTAAAGGTACGCCCCCACACTGTTCCTAAAGGTACACCCCCACACTGTTCCGAAAGGTACACCCCACACTGTTCCTAAAGGTACACCCCACACTGTTCCGAAAGGTACACCCCACACTGTTCCTAAAGGTACACCCCCACACTGTTCTTAAAGGTACGCCCCCGTACTGTTCCTAAAGGTACACCCCACACTGTTAAAGGTACACCCCCTCACTGTTCCTAAAGGTACGCCCCCACACTGTTCCTAAAGGTACACCCCCACACTGTTCCGAAAGGTACACCCCACACTGTTCCTAAAGGTACACCCCACACTGTTCCGAAAGGTACACCCCACACTGTTCCTAAAGGTACACCCCCACACTGTTCCGAAAGGTACACCCCACACTGTTCCTAAAGGTACACCCCCACACTGTTCTTAAAGGTAGGCCCCCACACTGTTCCTAAAGGTACGCCCCCACACTGTTCTTAAAGGTAGGCCCCCACACTGTTCTTAAAGGTAGGCCCCCACACTGTTCCTAAAGGTACGCCCCCACACTGTTCCTAAAGGTACACCCCACACTGTTCTTAAAGGTAGGCCCCCACACTGTTCCTAAAGGTACACCCCACACTGTTCTTAAAGGTAGGCCCCCACACTGTTCCTAAAGGTACACCCCACACTGTTCTTAAAGGTAGGCCCTCACACTGTTCCTAAAGGTACGCCCCCGCACTGTTCTTAAAGGTACACCCCCACACTGTTCCTAAAGGTACACCCCGTACTGTTCCTAAACGTACACCCCCACACTGTTCCTAAAGGTACACCCCACACTGTTCTTAAAGGTAGGCCCCCACACTGTTCCTAAAGGTACACCGCCACACTGTTCCTAAAGGTACACCCCCACACTGTTCCTAAAGGTACGCCCCCACACTGTTCCTAAAGGTACACCCCCACACTGTTCCTACAGGTACACCCCCACACTGTTCCTACAGGTACACCCCCACACTGTTCCTAAAGGTACGCCCCCGCACTGTTCCTAAACCCCACTTTGTTCCCCGTCTGCAGTTCGTCACCAGCTGCTCCCGGCCCCCCCTCCTGGGATTCGCCTACCTCAAGCCCCCCTTCTCCATCCGCTGCGTGGAGGTGTCGGACGATCAGGTGAGCCAGGGCAGAAACGAGCACTGAGTCAGGTTTCAGCCATTAGCCCAAAATGTCCTTGTCAAGGCTTCCCACACAGATTTAAAACAAATTGTTGTTTTTTTTCCTTAAACAACATCTTAAACTGGCAATATTAACTTTGTACACTTGAATGCAGCCACATGTGGAGTTATGACCTTATACCCGGAGGGGTTTTTTGTAAATTGTAAATTGTAATTTTAAGTGCCTTTGTAGTTAGAAATGTAAGATAATTTTGTGACTTAACACTTTTGTCTGTCTGTCTCTCTGTGTGTGTTTGTCTGTCTGTCCATTCATCCAGGACACGGGGGACACCCTGGGCAGTGTCCTCCGGGGCTTCTTCACGATCCGGAAGAAGGAGCCGGGGGGGCGCCTCCCCACCTCCTCCACCTGCTTCAACCTGCTGAAGCTGCCCAACTACAGCAAGAAGAGCATACTGCGGGACAAACTGCGCTACGCCATCAGCATGAACACGGGCTTCGAGCTCTCCTAGCGCCGCCCGCCCGCCCGCCTGCAGCGCTGGTGTCGCGGCCAGCCAATCACAAGACATTTCAGTGATTGGTTAGGCCGTTTTAAAAAAAAAAAAGAACAACCTATTGGAGCAGTCTAAATGACGACTGACGACACACTCTCTCACTACCACTCCCTGACAATATATCCCACGTTAACCCCCCCCCCCCCCGTAACGTATATATGTAAATTAAATTAACTAAATGCCTAATAAAATGGCTTCACCTCTAGTATTTTCTCAGGCAC
This sequence comes from Conger conger, assembly GCF_963514075.1. Classification (NCBI taxonomy): domain Eukaryota; kingdom Metazoa; phylum Chordata; class Actinopteri; order Anguilliformes; family Congridae; genus Conger; species Conger conger. Next base: position 47,870,308 of record NC_083770.1, on the reverse strand, counting down.
AGGAACAACTCTCGCTTAATGTTAACTGGAAAGCAATACAGATGCAAGCCATGAATTAGTTCATCTGATAACGTTTTAATGAACCGAAGAATTATTTCAGATGCGGATGGCATACACAATCATACTCGTTCAATCTGTAAGAAGACTCTAAAAAAAAAAAAAAAAGCCTTGTTCAAAGTCATAAAAAAGCACCTTTAAAATTATTTAGTTTGTCTTCGAGATATGTGAGGAGGGGGATGTTATGAGTTCTTAACGTCATTGCCCTCATTAGATAAGGTATGAAATCCAATCCGTTCAATATACCACTACATTAACTTGACTGAAAATCCCAGAGACCTGTTCCAGCCCACAGTACTGTTTTATGAGAGCTGTGTAATCGAATTGAACAGCCATTTTTTGCACATCAGTGCAGAGGTTCTGGACTCCTGAGTGACTGCACAGTAACGGTTCATTTGATTCGCTCTCTTGAGTCCTGGATTTTTAACAGATTTATTTTTCATTGGCTGCTGCAGAGACGATTTTTTTTCCCCTTAAAACCCGTTTGTAAGTTATTTGGCTTTGGCTTGTGTCAGTCGTGTAGTTTTTCATTCTTTCTCCAGTTTATTAATTTTGAGAATGTTCTCTGCAGAGCGTCTCTCTTCTCAGCAGTGGAAGTAGCTCCACTGTTGATGCTTTTAGGTTAACTTTAAAGATTTATGTTAGTTTGCGGTTTGCACTTTCCCCCTCCATTTTGTAAACTAACAAAAAAAAACAACAACAACAACAACAGCAGGAAGCTAAGGAGCGAGGACTGATGCTTGAAGTTTTAGTTGCTTAACTTTGAACTTTTTACCCCCCCCGTCCCCCCCCCCAATCTGAACTTGTTCTCACAAAGATGCTTTTGAACACAACCCATACAACAACTGTCGGGAGGGGCTGACCCAGAACTCAAACGGGCCTCCACTGGACTTTTCAGAAAGCTTTATTATAAACACACTACTGTGGGAGACAGCCCCCCGCTGTGTGCCGCGTCGTGAAGTCAGAAGTGTCGCCTTGTCTCTGGGAATCAAGCCATAAACTTGGGGACAGCCTGAATTCCAGTAGAGATTACCCACCAGCCCCCGGGAGCATGGAGCTGCAGTCTGGAGACCTGGGAGCCGAGCCGCTGCGGGAGCGTGCACCAGCAGGGGGCGCTGCGCGTGGCCTCTGTGCCCACGAGCACCGGTGTGTTCGCCGGGCCGGCCTGGGTTTTTAGCCGTCTGGTTGAGCGTGGGGAAACTGTCGTGTGCGTTAATGTCTCCGCCCCACCCCCCGCCCCCCGCCCCCCGCTCTCTGTCCCTACACGGCATGCGGTGACCGGTCCCCCCGAGACTTTTCACCAACTGAACTCAATTGAACCTGAAAACGAGGTCTTTACCACCCCCTTCCACCCCACCATTTTAAACCACAAAGCCAGACTGTTGCTGTTGTATCGTTTGGTGATGATTCTTTTTTTTTTTTTTTTTTTTTTTTTATATGTATGTGGGAATCTTGACAAATCACAACATGCATTTACAGGGTTATACGACTGAAGAAAAACACGACAGTGGTGCAGTTTAGTCCCAACAGCCTTCCCTGCTTGGGAAAAAAAGCCGGCTCAAGCTAGGTTTTAAAAACCTCTGGTAGCTGGTTGACCAGTTCAGACCAGCTCCGTTCTCTACATGTTTTGAAATTGGTCATTGAAGCTGGTCATAGCTGGATTGTACACCAGGGTTTGCTTCAACTACCATGGAGGCTGTGGTCTGGACATCGACTTTAAAAAGGAAAAGAAAAGAAAAAAAGCAATAGCAGCCTGTTTTTAAACTTTTTTTTTATTATTATGCAAAGCTGACCTTTGTGTGTGTGTGTGTGTGTGTGTGTGTGTGTCATCAGAAGTGTGTATGGGCCATAGAACACATGTATAGGGGATAACAGACCTGCTGGAAACAGTGTGGACAATTAAGTAGAGCTCTGCCCATCACACCTTTTATCTCACGCTGGAGTATTCTTGCAGTCTTCAACTTGGCCACATATGTTAAAAAAACAAATATACAGTGTAACTTTATTTCTATTTTCAAAGTGTGGTGTTAAGAAATTGTTGGCCATTTCAATACAGTTAGCGGGGACCTGAATTCAGTCTGAAAATGTGGGGGCGCAGTTTATTGGTGAGTGTATCTAACTAATGTGTGGATAGGTGGGTGCCACTAGCCAGTGCCCCTCACTGCAACTTGTTCTCCTGCTTAACCATTGTTGCCACCCCTGGTGTGATCCAAATGCTTGTCTGTCAGTCAAAAACGTGTAAAGACGAAAAAAAAAAAGAAAAGAAAAAAAAACGATCTTCAAGAGCAACGGCTGTCTAAGGTTTTTTCTTAATGTGTGCTTTCAGGGGTCAAGCCTTTCTGATTGGCTGGGAACTGCTTTGAGTATACGCGAGCGCAAAGCATACTGAGCATTTTATCGATTTTCACGGCTGTCTGTAACCTGGAATAAGGAAGGGCTTTGTGTGTTTTCACAACGATCCTCCCGCGATGCGGTCTCAAGGGCTCTGTGTGCCGTCGGATTAATTGATGTCAAATGGATCGGACGCCATTTTAGGCGTTCTTCTTCTTATTTTTTTCAGCCATCTGTGTGGAAATTAGCCAGGCCGGACTCTTGAAAGGTTTCATTTCCAGGCGGTTAAGGACGTAGACACGATGTGTGGTGGGTGTGAAATGTTCCCCCGGAAAGTCACTGGAAACGGAAAGATACCTCACGGGCCAGGGCAAGTGCGAGTGATGGGTTTCCTCATCACTGTTAAACGATGTCATTGAACCTTACCTTGAACTCCCATACAGAAAAAAAAAAAAAAAAAAAAACATCCAGGGAAAGACAGACGACACGCATCACTCTTCTGAAGTACTGTCTCGCTCTCTCTTTTAAAAGTGTCTTCGAAAATGAAGAAATTGGTTGCACTATGTGAAATTCGTATTGTTTAAAAGGCATATTTCAATGTAAAAAGTGATCTATATGTATAACCTCATTAAAGTGGTTTTCCTGCTGTAAAAAATATATATAACATTATTGTTAGTCATGTAAACCTTTGATTTTTCTTAAATATTTACTTTACAACTAAGTGTGTGGGTCTGTCTTTTTCCTGTTTGCTGTTTCTCAGGCTTGATTGACAGTGTGTCATCTCTGGTGTTACGTAAAAAAACAAACAAACAACAAAAAAAAAAAACATAGTTCAGACCGGGGTCAAATATTTATTTGTTTTGGATTCAAGTAATTTCCGATGTTTTACTGTGCTTCTCGGTGTATTGGAACCAATGAGATGGTCTCAAAACTCCACATTCTGGTCCTCTTGGTTGGCTCAATTGCACCAGGCAAGGTCGATGAATCACAGAAAAGCATTTGAATTCAAAACAATTACTCATTTGACCCAGGTCTCTAGTTCACACACATCATCTCAAATCATTATCTCTATTCAGTTTGAATCATCAAGATATATGAGAGCTGGAGACAGCTTCCACTCACCAGTTCCTTCGATATCTGTGGGCGCTACTCAGTGAAGCCAGTTCATGGAGGCAGCCATCATGTTTGATTTTGGGGCTAATGGCACCAGAACGACATGCGCACTGGGTACCTAAATGTAAATGGATGAATGGGAGTTAAAAAATAATTATGTGGGGTTCAGAAAAAAAGGTCTCTGGAGAGTAAATCGGAGTGAAGAAATTATAGAATTTAAAAAAGAAAAGTACTGTGCAAAATAGTATAATTTGGCCAGGGTAATGCATAGCTTTGAATGACTTCAATGGGGAAATGTGCTTTTTGGCACCAGAGGCTTACTGAAGTGCAATACCTCTGGAAATCATAGGGGTTTGCTTGCTTTAGGGGGGTCCCCTGGTTTGAATGGGTCCACTCACGTGCCAGTATATAAAAAGTGTTTTGACACTTGAGGATTACATCCCTGAAAGTCTTACTTTTCATTTTATTCTAAGTCATTACATTAAAAACTATGTTGTGTACATGTGTGTTACATATATTCCTACACTAATTGTATAGCTACTCAATACATTTTGCACAAACTAAACTGAATGCAATTTGTATGGGAGATTTGTAACGCTGCTTATTTTTCAATAGCAGTAAACAGCGGCACGTGATTTAAGATATGCCAGTGGAAAATGTAATGCCGTGGAGTCGCATTTTTCCCCTCACCCTTGGATCAAGAGATTTCTGCGCAGACTCCAAAACATTGCAGAACTTCTCCCCCCCCCCTCCCCTCTCTTCAGAGGTGCAGGTGAACACGCACCTTCTGCGAAGGTCAGGATTTTGTGCATGCTAATCACGAAGCATGAACGAACCACCTAGCCCGTCTCCAACGCGATGGTTCAAGGCATTGAGAAGGTAAGTTTTTGTCGTTGAAGGATTCACTTTACGGGTACAGACTCCACTTGGTGTTTGCGAATCCTGCCTCGAAAACACGGCACAGAAGCGGATGAACTCCGTTCAGCAAATTTGTTCATGTCATGTCATGAGATTAGAAAAACTAATATTACCTTGCTTGCCTTAATGAACTGCCGACTACGGAAGTGGCTTCAGTCCTTGTCGTTGTGGAATTACAAGCTTCACGTTATCCTCCTCACGATAGTTTAAAGATCATTAATATACCGCAATTATGAGAACACGCATTGTATCAAAGCGCGACTTTTCGTGGTTGTGCTTTGGCTTTGATTGATTCATGAGGTTTGCAGAGATAAGGGGGAAGTGTCGTCATCAGTAAACACTGATTAAAATAAGTAGTGGTCGGTTATTAGCTGCCATAAAGTTGTTTTTGGAAGTGTTTCCAGCGCAAGTTTGCTTGTTCTGTTGCATGTGCTGACGTTAAAGTAAAATTATTGAAAGTAAATTGAAGTAAACGTTTGGGCTCAAGATTACCAATCAAGATTTACCATCTCACCATCTTGCCATTTTCGAGGACTGAGATGTGTCAAAGAAAAGCCAAGATCCTAGCTTTCAGCAAGGGCCTGTCTGAGCGTGCATCACAAGGTATCTGCGTCAATTAGGTCCCAATCCGGCTATTGATAATCCGGTGACTGATCCACGGTCATTGATCCTCAACAGGCACACTGCACACGGGGCACTGAACATTCCTTCACCTTTACATCACTACAGCAGGGTATGAGTCATTTGGAAAGTCTGCCGTTGCTACAGCGGCGGTGGCAGTTTGAATGGTGAGAGAGACGTCTGCCTGGCGTGTGTTTTGTAGAACCCGGGTCGGGGAGCCCTGCTCGAAGGCCGGGCTAGCGGCATGCACTGAGCAGCTGAAGAGGGCCCGGGCGGCGTTCCGAGCCGGACGCACGGCCAAGGAGGGCTTCCGCCGGGCCCAGCTGGAGGCCCTGGTCCGCTTGCTGGCCGAACACGAGTGTGACTTCGTGGACACGCTCGGCAGGGACCTCCATAAGGTGCGGAACCGCCCCCGACTGCTGTCACACGGTCAGGGAATGCAGAGCTTCCTGGTGCCTTGTTAGGAAACATTTAGTGTGAGGTATATATTCTATACCAGGGTCTCGGCTCACTATTGAACTATTGGAGGCCCTGCTTTCAGTCTTATCCCGCCCAGGAGTGGGGGGGGGGGGGGGGGGGGGGGCGTGTTGTGATTTTGGATGGGGAGGGTTGAGGAAGTCAGTGGGGTGCAGGGTGTCAACCTTATTTCTTGAAATGGATGTTTACCGTTGAGATCCATCTGTGGTTATTTGTGCGGCGTTTTTTTCGACAGCCCCGCTTTGAGACGGTGGTGTCCGAACTGCTCCTGGTGAAGAACGAGGCCCTCTACGCCATTAACAACCTCACGAAGTGGATGGAGCCCCAGCACGTGGAGAGGAACCTGGTGAGTGCACCCCATACTGCAGGAAGTGACAGGATCGAGCCTTCCTGTGCGCTCCCGTAGTGCATGATGACACGTCACCACGCACGGGCGCCAGAACCGAGTAGCTGTTTTTCAGAAAGTGCGGTTGGGGGAAAAAAACAAAAAAATACAATCCACTCTGGGGTCTCCTGATATGAGCTGGATTATCGATGACTCCGTCTCCATCCGGGCAAGTATGTGCGTTGTGTTCCCTCAGCCACAAAGCAGCACATTGTGCTTCAGCCGCCAAAGAAGATTATCATCACTCTGCACCCCCACCCCACTCTCCCCTCCCCCCTCCCCCCTCCCCCCACTCGCTACAAACCTAGTTTCAGAATAGTACACTTTATAATCCGTTTCTGGACATTCCTCTTTGGCTTCACCCCAGCTGAAATAACAACAACAGTCATCAGATATAAACACGACACGGACCTGGGTGTCCAAGGCGACATCCGTAATTCTTTTAGACTAAGTGCAAGCTCCAGCAGGAACCCTGTTGAGGAATCCCACAGGATTGCCTGTTACGTCTGAGACCGCTATCTCCATGGTTTTCCCCAGTGATCTCCCCAGCCATATTCATGAACAGTTTCCTCCTGCTCTTAGACCCAAGAATGCTGTACCACGTGGAGATGTTGTCGGTCAGAGGACTTTCAGTGATACTTCTGTTGACCAACTCGGCGTATCTCTGACCCCACTTCCCTTGCCATTGCACAAGAGGATCAGATACTGTATGTCTGGATTGTATTGAGTCCTAGTGCCTTATCTCCCGCAGTTGTGTGTTAATTGACGTGCTTTCCACACAGCGAAAGTTTGTTGTGAACTATGTTTGCATTAAACAGTTACTGTTGAATGATTTTTAAAGGTACAACACTGTTTATCCCTCCCCTTCTCTGTGAACGTGCCGACGTTGAAACGCCAATATACAATGTTTGGGTACAGAGTGCCGGCCTGTCAACTGCATATTTTGAAACCTGAATTTAAGGACTGTGAACACAGGCAGAGGGTGAGTCAACAAGTCAGTGAGCCTTTTTCAATGATTGGAAGGGATTTACAATGGTCTTGTAACAAGGTTTTAACACAAAAATCGAACCTATTGTGCCTTTAACTGAACATTCCATTTAGTTCACCACCAATGCCTTTTCAATACAAGTGGATGCGACTTAGGTCTAACAATGCCAGCAAGGTGATTTGTTGCTTACCTGTGATTTATTTTTAAAGGTGAGACCTAATATACATTGATTACAGAGTATTATAACAGCCAAATATGCTCTCTGCATTTTCCCCATCAGCAGGGATTTTTGTTCACCGCGCACTACCTTTTCAAACTGTTAGCTAGTTGGAGCTAGTTAGTTGGAATATGTTGCCGAATGTTAGCTAATGTTAGCCAACGTTTGCCGTCTTGAACGCACGTCTGGTTAACTGGACGTCTGTGTTGCAGGTCACCTCTCTGGATGAGTGTATGGTGGTGAGTGAGCCCTTGGGCGTGGTGTTGGTGGTTGGGGCCTGGTGCAGCCCAGTCCAGCTCTGCCTGGTGCCACTGGTGGGGGCCATTGCTGCAGGTGAGATACTGGTTATGCAAACATGCCAACTGCGTTTCACAGTCTCTCTGTTACAGTGCAGCCAAAGCTAGTTAAGCTCAATGTAACAATTTAAGTTTAAGCTCCTGAAAGGTCAACCAAGTCCCAGATTATTATGCATTAACTGGAAGTGTGTGTGTGCACTCAGTTGTGTGTATATGTAAATGTACAACCCTATTACAGTGGTTTTTCCTGCTGTAAAAATGTATATAACATTATTGTTAGTCATGTAAACCATTTAAGATTTTTAAATATTTACTTTACAAACAACTGTGTGGGTCTTTTCCTGTTTGCTTCTCAGGCTTGATTGACAGTGTGTAACCTCTGGTGTTCCATTAAAAAAAGAATCATATAGTTAATCAGACCTGGGTCAACTATTTTCATTGTTTTGGATATTAACTGGAAGTGCGTGTGTGCACAGTAGTGTGTGTTCACACACGCACTTATCTGTGTATCTGTGTGTGTGTGTGTGTGTGTGTGTGTCGCTCATGTCTGTGTTTTCCAGGTAACTGTGTGATCGTCAGTCCTTCGGACACCAGCTCTCACACAGCAGAACTTCTGCACAGACTTCTTCCGTCCTACCTGGATAATGTGAGCAGAGGCACCCTGGCCATTAACTCAGCTTGTGGCTTTTTTTCTGGCTGATTAATTAGTCTTCATGTGAATCATGACAAGGCTGCTATTTGTCTGTCAGGATTAGTCAGGGCAGGGTGATGATTGTTATGTTTATGGGGTCTGGTAAGATCAGCTTAAATGATCACATTACCTCATACACATCACTCATACCATATCAATCATACTGTATGTCCAACATGGTATATTGTGGGATCGTAAAAATCTCTCCCCAAATGCAATTCTCAATACAACTCCAGCACTGTTGCAAGATGATAAATTCTCTAATAAGCCATAGATTTTCATAATATATTGAGGATATTTAACTGCAGTTCAGTATTGGTTTTAATGCACAAATTATTTGACCACATTCGGTAAATTGCACTGAAAAAACATACTCGCTTTCGAGTAGCATTTAAACCTACTTTTCTGTACTACGACTCATAAAACATACAGTGCCTGCTACCTTTCTAGCTACTGAGGCAAGCTATAATGATAATTTTTTAGACCAGTTTGCTAGTGTGCTCTTATGTTGAAAACTATTATGTCACACATTTGGCCACATGAAAGTTGTAAGGCATAAGCTTGCTAACAGTTTGTTAAATTATAATTCAGCAGCCTGCTGGCTGTTGAACTCAATTGAATTAATGAATTTAGAGATGACAGAATGCCCTTCTCTTTTCTCCCCTTTAGCATGTCTGTCTCAGCAATGTTGATATCTAATTAGGAGCCCTACGAATTCATGAATAACAAGTGTGCAGTCGCAGTTATAGAATGCAATTACCATTAGCGTTAACATGCTAAATTTGTTTCTATCAACACTTGCTGACACATTTTTGCCCCTATGGTTGTTGTGCTCGAAAATGCAAAATTATGATCTATATTCATTATATATATTATGAATACATTTAGAAGAGCTTTGAGATGCCACAGCCAGTACTGAGCGAGTGTGTTGTGCTTGGCTACCTCTAGGCTAAGATGAAAGAGAACTCTACACTCATCTATCTCACAGTTATTGTCAATGGTGACACTGCATCTTCCCTTTCTTCAGGAATGTTACCATGTGCTGGTTGCGTCAGCCAGTGACCTACCTGAAATCGTAGATCTCAAGTTTGATCACGTATTCTTCACAGGTGAGGTAAAAACAGGGTGCTGACTAATGTTTGTTTATTTATGTTCTAATAAAAAGAGGTGTCGGCACACCTTATCAAATAGGTTACAGGTACTTGGAGAGCAATGCATCATATTGAAGAAGAGTGCACGGGAAAGATTTTTTGCGCTCAGTCTAAAGAGAATTCTGCAGGTGCATGGAGCTATAGACCAGCCGTTGATAAAAGAGCAGAGCTGTTTGCACACGGCCAAAAAATATTCCTGATTCAGAGGTCTTTGGAATGAAAAATATTCTTTCCATGCTTCCACGATGAAGGAAAAATGAAGTTAAAAAGTTTTTGCTCCACTCTCTTTCCATGTACTTCAAATATTTCTTCAGCATGTTAACATAATAATAATATACATATTTTCAATCCCGGGTCTGGATAATTTTGGTGGAAAACATGTTCAGAAAACAGGCCCTCTCTTGATTCAATTATTCAATATTATTTTTATATTATCTTAGGAGTAAGGGAGGGGGGAGGCAAAAAGGTTGAACCACTGCTATATACTGCAAAATGTAGTGAACTGATAACTTGAATGTGTGATGCCTTGTCAAATTATTGTGCCACTAAATTTTGTGCCACCAGTTGAAAAGGTTTGTGGCACCAGTGCTGCCAGTTGAAAAAGTTAGTCTGGCGGCCCGTTAATATTGGTTTAGGAGTTGGCTGCTAAATTAATTCACTTGACACACGTGTGACTAGGAGCCTAACGCAGCTTTAAAAAAAAATAAAAATCCGAACCCCGTTTCCCAGGCAACAGCGCTGACGGCACCAAGGTGGCGCAGGCGGCGGCGCGCTGGCTGACGCCGGTCACCCTGGTTCTGGACGGGCAGAACCCGTGCTACGTGGACCGGGACTGCGACGTGGGCGCGGCCGCCCGGCGCATGGCCTGGGCGCGCTTCCAGAACGCGGGGCAGAGCGCGGTGGCGCCCGGCTACGTGCTGTGCCACGCCGACGCCCGGGCCCAGCTGCTGCACGCGCTGCGCTGCGCCCTGCTGCAGTTCTACGGGCCCGACCCGCGCCAGTCCTGCAGCCTCGGCCGCCTGGTCAACGCCGAGCACTTCGCCCGCGTGCGCGACGCCCTCGGCAGGTCCGGCACGGTGGCCGTCGGCGGCCAGGTGAACGAGGCCGAGAAGTACATCGGTAAGGGGGGTTAATGCAGTTGAAATTGTACTTCCCTCTAGGGCCTTTCAGCGAACTTATCCCTGGTTATGGGTATGCACTTTGTTGTACGTCGCTCTGGATAAGAGCGTCTGCCAAATGCCAATAATGTAATGTAATGTAATGTACTGGTCTGCGTTTATATAGCGCCTTTTATCCAAAGCGCTGTACATTCGATGCTTCTCATTCACCCTTTCACACACACACACACACACACACACACACACTCACACACCAACGGGGGATTGGCTTGCCATGCCTTGCTCAGGGACACTTTGACACACCCAGGCCGGGATCGAACCGGCAACCCTCTGACTCCAAGAAGACTGGGGGGGGGGGGGGGGGGGTGTTTTGTTGTGGTTTAAGATCACAATTTGTCCCCCGAAGGCTTTGGGTTCTTTGAGGCCCAACCGAAGTGCCAGCTGCTTACTGCCGTGCTGCTTTGTAATGGTGTAAAATCATAATTTGTCACGAGGAGGCTTTAGACGCCTATCACAGGTGGAAAATGGTGCCATGCTTAAAATGTAGCCTACTAAAGATCCTGTACAAATGGATAATATTTGAAACATAAAAGTGCATAAGGTGCCATAGATAATCACGATCACCATGTTCTCGAGTCAAGTGCATGCATTAATATGCAATAATAATAAACCATGTGCTTATGGTTGTAGCAACTGGTTTCATTCATTAATTTTGTGTATAATCACCATCTTGCACCAATGCCTGATGTATATTACATTAGTATTTTATTTAGCAGCTTATCTTATCAAGAGTGACTTGCACAGCAGTTTAGTATTTTTATATTTACATGCCATTATTTATACAGGTAGATATAGTGAAGTAATTCAGGTTAAGTACCACGCTCAAGGGCACGACGGCAGTGTCCTGCTTGGGAATGGAACCTGCAACGTTTTATATTACAATGTCCCTCACGACGGTACTCCACTGCCTTGCGTAGCCCCTACCCTGCTGACGGACGTGGTGGAGACGGACCCCATCATGCAGCAGGAGATATTCGGCCCGGTCCTGCCCATCCTGACCGTGAACAACGTGGACGAGGCCATCGCCTTCATCTGCCGGCGCGAGAAGCCGCTGTGCGTGTACGCGTACTCCAGCAACAGCAAGGTACGCCTCAGACGCCGTTTGAAATTCAACCGCCGGCTTCAGAGCCGTGTCCTGTCCCTGTTGGTCGAAGGTTCCCTGGAATTTTTCATTCCCGTTCCCTTTATGGAAGGAAATATAACCTAGCTATGTGCTATTTCTTCAGTGAATCTTTACGCCAAGGCTGCTCGATCCTGTTCCTGGAAATATAGTCTTGTACAGTTCATTTCAATCAATAGTTTGGCACACCTGATTCTACGAATTAACAGCTCGACTAGAACACTCCAACAGGTGTGTTTTCAGTTGGAGTGGAAACCTACAGGCCAGTAAATCTCCAGGAAGTGGGTTGGGCAGCCCTGCTATACACCATGTTTGTAGGAAGTGGTACATTCATCTGAATGTTGAGTGGAATTGACGTAAAGTGGCTATAGTCAAATTATTTGTAACTATGACAAAACTTGACCTGAATGTTAAATGTTTTCTCAATAAAGGATTATGTGGCATCTCTCCCTGTCGTGTCTCTCCGTCGTGTCCCTGTCGTGTCGAATGCCCCCCCCCCCTTCTGTCCTTTCTCTCGCCGCAGGTAATCTCTCGGCTCATGGAGGAAACATCCAGCGGGAGCTTCTGCTCCAACGACAGCACTCTGCAGAGCCTGATGGTGATGCTGCCCTTCGGAGGAGTGGGTGAGTGAACCCCGGGGGGGCGGACGCGGGATTAAAATGTCGAGTGGCGCCTCGTTTTTTCCCACGGCTCCCGTTCCAACCTCCCTGTGCTCTGGGGGCGTGGCAGGTGCCAGCGGGATGGGCTCCTACCACGGGCGTGCCAGCTTCGACACCTTCTCCCACAGGAAGTCCTGCCTGCTGCGGGGCACGCGCATCGAGTGCGTCACCTACCTGCGCTACCCACCCTACGAGGACCGCAACCTGTCGCTCATGACCTGGGCCAGCACCCTGTCCCACAAGGGCTGGTGCCAGATCCTGTGAAACGGGGGGGGTGGCCGGCTGACATCGCCGAGAGGCGGCGGCCATTTTGTCTTCACGGCGCCGGGGATGTAGAGGTGAAAGGGTGTGTCCAGCGGCGCTAGTCCGGCGCTCCGCTTCTGCGGTTCATCTGACCCGCCAAGGCTGGTTACTACGCAGCTTCAGATCTGGATCAAAATTTGTATTTGAAATACTTTGCAGAGGCTGGTAAAAAATTATGTTAAACACTGCTGCAGATGCCTGAGAATGTTCAATGGAATGTCACTGACTAGACCATAAAATCATACGTAGAGTTTGTTTTGAACGCTGGTGAAAACTAATTATTCCACGGTCAGAGATCCGCTGGCATTTCTGGTGTCTGTGGGGTTAAAGTGTATCAAATAATAAATTGATCCTGGTTTGCTATACACCATCTACACACGATTCGTCTTACTGCAAGTATGTAGTCCCCAAATAAAGAGCTCTTTTGCCATTTGGTCCTAGTGCTTGGAATTTTTCAATCCCATTCCTTTTATAGAAGGGAATGAAACCTAGCTATGTACTATTTCTTCAATAAAGCTTTACAACAAGGCTTCTCAATCCTGTTCCTGGAAATCAAGTTTTGTAGAGTTCATTTAAACCTTTGGCACACCTGAAACCTACAGGTCAGTAAATCTCCAGGAGCTGAGTTGGGCAGCCCTGTTATACACCATGTTTGTAGGAAATGTTACAATGATCTGAATGTTGAGTGGATTTAATGTAAAGTGGCTCTAATCCAATTATTTGTGACAACTTGATCTTAATGTTAAAATTAAAATAAATGTTATCACAAAGGATTAAAGCTCAATTTTCCTAACTTCTTAAACACACAAGCCATGCAACTGTGCAGAAGTAGATGCATATTGAATATTGTCTTGTTTTGTACATGACTGTGAAACACAAACCGTACAGTAGCTTCTTAAAATATTACACAATATGCCTGTTGTGTGTATGGCTAGATGGGAAACATTACATTACATTAATGGCATTTGGCAGATGCTCTTATCCAGAGCGATGTACAGTTGATTAGACTAAGCAGGAGACTGTCCTCCCCTGGAGCAATGCAGGGTTAAGGGCCTTGTGGCTACAGCGGGGATCGAGCCACCGACCTTGCGGGTCCCAGTCATGTACCTTAACCACTACGCTACAGGCCGCCCCTACATTCTTCAGAGTAGGCAAATGTGAATGTGCCCCAGTTCATATGAACAGAAAGAAAGTGTGAAAACACTTTATTTGGCATGAATACAATTATATAGTTTCAGAACAATACAATATTACAATATTTCATAATTTACATTTTGTGATGGAAGCAAAGTTTACAGCAGCGTGACTCAACTGCACATCCTGTGGGCCGCAGTGTCAGCAGGCATTCGCTCTTACAGTGCGCTACACCACCAGATTTCACTCATTATTTCACCTGCTTGGTTCAGATAAGCTAATTAGTCAAATCAGGTGGTCTAGCGTACGGCTGACGGGAACCCCTGCTGACACTGCGGCCCGCAGGACGTGGAGTTGAGTCGCGGTGGTTTACAGTGATCAAATAGCTGGACTGTTTCACGTGCCATAGCTTTACTCCTGGACACACTGCTGAGCTGCACTCCTGTGCGGTGGAGATTGAGTCTTGTGTGCGCCTCCATTTTGTTTGCCTTTCCGCACCCCGACAGCTCCTCATTCAGGCCTCCTGTAGATGGTCTCCTTACTGCCCTCTTTCATGGCCGCATACCTGGCTATGGTGAACAGGTAATCACTAAGCCTGGTCGGGAGAAAGAATGACGTCCGTTAATTTGGAGCATAGCACTGCCGTACTGTACACCACAGTTGGCTGGGCTGAATCAACGCACATTTTGTTTGTCGTTACCCCTCATGGTGCAATCTCTAGAGCTAATGTGGGAGAGCGGAGACAAGTATGCACTCTCCTCATAAGCATGTGATGTCATGTACTTGCTTCTTTTCATACTGCAGCTCACAAGCTGTTTGCACAGGCATGATTGGTGGGAAGACACTTCATATGGCGCTTTAGCCAAATGACCAGTGGGGGTCGCTAGAGAGCAATCAAACTTGGATCCTAGCTTACCTTCCCAATCCCAATTTAGAAGATGCTATCTGCATCACCCTGCAGGCCTACCAGTGAGTTGCCACTGACACAGTATTTGATCCCAGACCCTGGGGCCCATCAACACCAGGATGAGCCACCAGCAGCCTTAAACGATTGATTTTATACCTGTTCAGGAACTGGGCCACTTCTGCGTCGACTTCGCCTGACCGTACAATAGGGGCGACACTGAAACGGAGAATGGCAGGGTTTTTCTACGGTGCCATTGACATAGATGTTATTTGTGTGTGTGGACTGATTTGAGGCGGGTACAGTGACTCACCTGCGCTCCGCCCTCCGGCACACTGAGCGAGCCACATGCAGCGCTGCACTGCTCTTCCCTCCAGACTGCAGAGCGCAACACACAGACAGGGAGACACAGACACGAATACAGACAGACAGGGAGACACACAGACAGGGAGACACAGACAGGGAGACACAGACACGAATACAGACAGACAGGGAGACACACAGACACAAATACACACAGACAGGGAGACACACAGACGGGGAGACACACAGACACGAATACACACAGACAGGGAGACACACAGACAGGGAGACACACAGACGGAGAGACACACAGACGGGGAGACACACAGACGGGGAGACACACAGACGGGGAGACACACAGACGGGGAGACACACAGACAGGGAGACACACAGACGGGGAGACACACAGACAGCGAGACACACAGACACGAATACACACAGACGGGGAGACACACAGACACGAATACACACAGACGGGGAGACACACAGACAGGGAGACACACAGACACGAATACACACAGACGGGGAGACACAGACACGAATACACACAGACGGGGAGACACACAGACACAAATACACACAGACAGACACGGATACAGACAGACAGGGAGACACACAGGGAAACACACAGGCAGACACGGATACAGACAGACAGGGGGACACAGACAGATGGAGACACAGACAGGGGGACACACAGGCAAGCAGACAGACGGGGACACAGACAGATGGAGACACACAGGCAGAGAAAGACGTACAGACAGACAGACAGGTAGACCCACAGGCAGAGACACAGACGGGGTTACTGCTCGTCAGTTCCTATGGTCACTAGAGTAAATCAACAATCAATCAATCTTCAGGTGTTTTTAAAATGAAGAGTTTTGGAGTAAATAACTGCAGGCCCAGTCAGATGCAAAAAAAAAAGTGAAAAACACTAACAATCTTAATAGTACTGGGCATGCGATTTGTAACAAATGACAGAGTGCAGTTTTAATCCATTTCTCATTAATGTTTGTCTGCAAATCAACTGACTGATGCACCCTGGAGACAGCTTTCTCCCAGCAACAGCTGTGGCTTTTCATGAAAAATAGTAAAACAGTCCTGTAGCCCCAGACTTCCCAAGCTTTTTGCAGTTTAAGCCAAATGTCAGATTACAGCTCTTCCTATTATTGTCAGCCAACTGCAAAAGGTCTGTACTGTGTTATCACAGGGGTAGCACCAGGGTGCTTAAGTTGTTATAAATGTGGTCTCACAGGTAAAATGAAGTTGGTCAGTGGAGGAAGTTCCTCTGTGTATTTGTCAATCCAGCATTCCAGGTCAGAGATGGGCTGTCCACTGAACATGGTCTTGTCTGGGAAGCAGAAACATTAACCATTCAATTTCATTACAAAGATTAATGAACAGAGAACTGCCGAACATGATTCAGAGAAGACCGAAACAGGCAAGACATAATTCTATATAAGCAGCTGCTTCTGCAGAGTATATAAAGTTAACATTAGCAGACTGTGAAGCTGGAATAATTTACTTATGTGACTTTGCCTGGCTGATGACCGAGGTGTAGCGATATTCGATCCCACATCTTGTAGCACACACTGAATCTGTGATGTTAAAAAAGCAATAAAAACAAAGATAACATTTAAATACCGAAATATGGTAATGGTCGTTTCAAATTAATATGTTAATATGTTGTCATACTGAGAGTTATTCCAAGCTCAATACGTTTACTTTCAACCCACCTTTTCAAGCTCTTCTATGAATGCATGCCCATGGTCCATGCAAAACTCTCTGGCCAATCTGAAAGAAATTACAGGAAAATACAAGAAACCGAAGAATGCACACAGTGTTCAACTGTGCATTGCATTCGGCGTTACCCTATAGCGCAGGACAGCTCGTCAGTGGCACCCAGGGCTTCGAAAACACCATCTTCCTTTGGCCTCCTTTCACCCGTGAAAGTGCTAGAGAAACCTTTAAATGAATGAAAAGGAAAAACATACACGCTAGGAACATAACAGGGTTACATGAATACAGAAAAATATATTGATAGCTTGTTTGACGTGTTTTACTTTTGCTGCATTGCAGTAATAGCAATAAACGCACGCAATGTAATTGAGCTTACCAACCTTTGTCTCCTGTCTTTGTATATATTTTAGGCGCATTGCTGCGTCGTTCTGATTTTGTTGCAGCACTTGAATAGAATAAGTGGGATAAGCAAAAGGAATGTCAGCTACATATTGGCTAATTCACCTTGAAATCACGAGCAATACAGTAACATATTCTAGTTTTCTACCCTAGAAATAATAAATCCACATTTCATGTAGTTCAATGGAGCAGCTCGATCACCAATTAATTGTATGCTATGCAATAGGAATTTAATTATTAGCCTGTAGCTACCACCTTGTCAAAGTGTTGCCTCATTCGTAACGCAGTTGCTGCTTACATCGAATGTGTCAAGGCATGGACTGCATCAGTCAAAATAATACAAGCATCGAGCTAATACTGTTTTATAAACAATTTAATAATAGAGAGCCAAGAGAGCTAGCTCCACAGGTAATGGGTAACATAGGTGGGCAGGCAGGCTAATGGAAGCTAGCATTTGATGCTATGTAGCAAGCGAAGTATCCCACTAGATATGAAATCACTTGAAACCTCACCCTCTATCTTTTGTACTTGCACATAAAGGTCTGATCCAACAAAGACGAACGCATTTTTCATAAGTTCTGAGACCGCAACGAGAAGTAATTTGTTTTATAATCAAAGAAGTCATTTTTATATTTCGTAATGATAAATAAAAGTGCTGTGGATTTTGCCTCGTTTCATAATTTTGGCCATATTTGCCTTCCGTATAGACAGAGGGCGGATCGGGACATCAGACGACCAATGACACGATGGGGAAAACAGGTTGCTCATTGGACAGTGGAAGATCTGTATATTCTGATGTCAGTTCTGATTGGATCACGGTAGGCGGTAGCGTGCGCCTAATATGTTGACAGTCCTCAATGGGACTAATGCTGAGGGTGGCAGGAATAACCTAAAGTTGAATGATAGCTAAACTGGTTTTACCGGTTATCTAGTCTGAAAATTACCATTTGTGATTTCTTTTACGGGAATAGAGCGACGCTGGCTTCTAACATTCGCTCCTTAGTTATTCAGAAGCTGATCTGCATGCGTGCGTGAGCTGCAAACCGGCTAACTTTAAATGCTAGCTAACTACAGTTTGACAGCTTGGCAGCAATGCATATAAAGGAATGTATAGTCTCTGCACCTGGAAAAGCAATTCTTCACGGCGAGCATGCTGTAGTCCACGGGAAGGTAGGTCCCTTCAAGCAAAGTTGAAATGCAGGACTTCGATTGCAAAATTGACAACTTAGAATTAAACAGATAAAGTATTCATTAAGACGTTTTTTGTTGTGCAGCGTCGTCACACACAACTGTCAATTAATTATTGTGCTGTTTATCTTCGGCAGGTGGCCTTGGCTGTGAGCTTGAATCTGCGCACATATCTGCGCCTGGAGGCGAATCCCACCGGTAAAATAGGCATCAATCTACCCAACATCAACACATTCCTTTCCTTTGATGCAACTGCGCTGCAGTCGCCGCTGCCCGACCGCACAGGTGCGATTTCTGTCACCTTCTCTCGAGAAACCCACGTTGTGGTTTTTTCTTTTTTCTTTCGCTTTAACCTCTCACAGGTTCAGTGACCAGTTGTGTCAATGTGCAAAAGCGTAATGAACAATACCCCACGTCTTTGTATCTCACAGCTGACTCGAGGAATGCGAAGGAGCTGGACGTTGACCTCGTCGCGAGGCTGCGAGGTTTCATCGGGGTGACGGACAGTAATTCAGACACTAGTACCATGGCTGTTCTCGCCTTCCTTTACCTCTACATGTCCGTCTTTACCGAGTCCGAGTGAGTATAGTGAACAGGTGTCCACTGTTAGAATGCAGTGCACTTTTATGACAATGCCTCCAACTCCTAAAAAACATTTCTATGTACCATTCCATTCAATTTAGGCATTAATCAAATGCTCTTATCCAAAGGATTACATTTTAAATACAGCTTATACAGCTGGATATTTTTACTGGAATAATTTGGATTAAATACCTTTCACAAGGCTGCAATGGTAGTGCCCCAAACGGGATTTGAACCCATAACGTTTGAGTTACAAGCTCAGTTTTCTCACCATTGTTCATTCATATATTTATTGCCAGTCTTTCACCTCACTCATTCCTTTGCACAGCTTTAAAGTGTGATCATTTAATATTTCTTGTATTTTAATTGTACTTACTGTACACCTGTTGATGTGATACATAGTGTAATATTTTGACTGGCAACACACGTATATTAAGCCGTTTTGAGGAATTAATGGCGCTCATGAAGATAATATCATCCTTACGAACATGTGCCTCACAGATTGCATTTTGCAGTGAAATTTAGCTGTTAGCTTGACACTCTGGCCTCTTGTCTGACAAGGGCTTTGAAGTAACAAAGGGAACATGATGAACTGCACTGCAGGCTGGAAAAGGCCCCATTTCCTCCCTCCTGTACGTATGTTATTAGAAACGCTCTCGGCAGCACTGAACCGGGCGAATGCTGAGCCCCATAATGGCCCCATGCTGTGTTCTGCACTGACGGAGGCTGACATCGCACAGGCTGGTTTGAAGAGGAAGATCCTCCCTGACAGGCTGTACTAATGGGGGTTTGGCACAACGCCACACTGCAGCCTTAACAAGTCTGGATGTGTTTGTCTCCAGGGGGCATGAGTGGACAATTAGCTTTCTGTTTTTTCCTGTCTGCAGAAAAAAAGCCTTTCACCAGGCAATGACATCACAGGAAGCCAATGATCCCCTCACATATGTCCACATTGGTCCTTTGACATTGCTGTGTGTCAGTGATACAGGAAGTGGCAGGTGATAGGGTCTTCATACTGTCTCCTTTCTGAATCCTGTGGGCAGCAGTGTGGGATTGTGGGTAAAGCCCAAAGTCTGTTCAGACTTTTTTTTTTTTCTCCAAGATTACAAAATACAAAGAATGTGTCATTGCACACCATGTCTATATCATAAGATGTTTCACAAAGATTAAAACTCAGGCCATACTGATCAGTCCACATAATGATTTTTATACGGTCATTATTTTAATTTTTTTCTCACACACGACTGCTGTCTGTCCTGGCCCCACGGTGGTGGAATGACCTCCCTGTCAATGTCAGAACGGCAGAGTCTCAGACCTCTTTCAAACGCAGACTGAAGACTCATCTCTTTAGGCTGCACCTTTCCCTCCCTACCTCACCACCATGATTAGCCTTGTATATGCCATAGACTATAATGGCACTTATATAGTTATATATAGATATTGTTGTGTTTTGTATTAGCTATTATATTGTTGTACTTGGGGTATTCTAACTGCCACCCGTGGTATGCTAGTTTGTAAGTTGATAATTACATCATGAAAATCATTATGCAGACTGATATGGCCACGACTCTTTAATCAGTAGCACTTGCAGGACTCACACTCTATGTAACATTGCACACCCAGTGTTTTGACGTTCACTTCATTGTATCTGTATGGTCACGCGAGGACTAGGAACCATACCGTCCTCTCGGGTCCTCTTCACACTTGTACTCGTGTTTGATCTGCACTCCATTGTACGTCGCTCTGGATAAGTGTGTCTGCTAAATGCCTTGTAATGTAATGTAACGACTGTAGGCAGGCCCATACTCATGTTTTTGCACTTTATTAATTCAGGTACGCAGCATAGAGGATGACAGGTGGAGGAGGGAGCACAGCCGATGAAGTGCGATACGGCACGAGAGTCTGTGGTCCCTGCGTACTGCTCTACGCCCCTCACCGTCTGAGCGCTTTTAACGCCGCGGTTCTGATCCGTTTCAGGGAGCTGCCCGGCCTGACTGTGACGGTGTGGTCGGAGCTGCCCACGGGCGCGGGTTTGGGCTCCAGCGCGGCGTTCTCCGTGTGCCTGGCTGCGGCACTGCTGTCGGCCAGGGGAGCCATCGCCCCTCCCCCGGGGGACCTGGAGCACACAGCGAGGTGCTGCCACTCACAGGGCTCACAAAGCGCCGTTTCTCCATATGACTGCTCATATTTCTCCATATGACTGCTCATATTTCTCCATATGACTGCTCATATTTCTCTGTATGACTGTTCATAATTCTCTGTATGACTGCTCATATTTCTCCATATGATAGCTCGTATTTCTCCATATGACAGCTCATATTTCTCCGTATGACAACTCATATTTCTCCGTATGACAGCTCATATTTCTCCATATGACAGCTCATGTTTCTCCATATTTATTTTTTAAACACACATTTGTGGTGGCACTGTATAAAACAAGGAATTATTATTATTATTATTATTATTATTATTATTATTATTATTTTAAGGAATGGTGTATCCTGTAGATAATCACCTTCTCTATATTTTCCACTTGCGGTAGCATGTCTCTGTACATGGTAAACATTGTTCTGGCCTCAGTTCAGTAAGCTTATCTGCTTCTGTCTGTGTGACGTGTGTTTCCTTCATGCTTGCAGTGTGACCGTGAGCTCTCTCTCGCTCTCTCAATTTCTGTTCAATGTGCTTCATTAGCAGGACAACTACTGTCATATTGCCACAGCAACACATGTAATACAATATATTATATATCGAGGAAACATGGAAGACACATATACAGTACAACATGCAACAAGTATGAGCACTATCTGCAAACATATTAAAACAAACACATTCACATAGTACAAATAACTAAATACAAATATATCTCTCTCCTCCATTTTCTCCCTTTTATCCCATGGCTGTCTGGCTCTTCCTGTGCTGTTTTCTGCAGACAGAAGTGAGGAAAGTACAGATAATAACCATGAGAATGGGAAGCAATAATATGAATAACAGAGATCTGCTGGAAACTAATGTTGTTGTTGAGTGGTAGTTTATTGTGGGCTGTCAACAGACCCTGTGATAGGCTGGGTTGGGTAACCTGCCACTGAATGCAGTTCAGATTAAAATGCTGTTCACTGACACGACCTGAAGTGCTAGTAGCAGCTTATGAGAGCAATTATCATGGCGTGTACATTTCTGACACACTGAGATATCTGAGCCGTTAAACTAATATACAGTTAGTACTTTGCGAGCAGCGATAGTAATCACACCAATCACACCAACACTCGTCAGCTCCCACACAGACCTTGTCACTTTTCCAAAGACAGGTGTGTGTAAGTGGGATCCTTAATCACTTTCCACACAGAAACGCTTGTGGCTAGGATCTATAATAGCATATCGTTCAGCTCTCCTGGCTTCATGTGTATTTTCTGTGTGAACTGTGCTCCCACCATTTCAGATCATTCATCTGAAATATAAATTTAAATATATTTAAATTTATATAAAAATATAAATCCCACCAAAATATAATTTATTTTTATTTAATGTCTCTTGTGGTGTAGCTTTCATTACAATTGACTATACAATTCCTGAGATTAAGACCAGAGATACAAGTCCTCAACAGCGGACAAAAATTAATTGCCAGGTTGAAGGAGGATATTAGAAATTATACAAAAATGGTAAAAAAATAAAAAAGACGAAATGATTAGATCAACAATAAAAGCATAAGGTGCAGCATGCAGGAATGTCAGTTGGGTGTGCTTGTGTGTTTTGAGTGACAGGTGGAGCAGTGAGGAGATGGAGCTGATCAACTCGTGGGCCTTTCTGGGAGAGAAGATCATTCACGGGAACCCCTCGGGGGTGGATAACGCCGTGAGCACGTGGGGTGAGGCTGGGAACGTCGGGAACGCCGTGCATTTCCCATTTTTTTTATTTATCCTTTACTTAATCATTGCAAGCAAGAGATCCATTGGGAACCCAGGATGCCCTGGGAGAAAGGCCAGAGAGAGGAGCTGCAAGTGGGGCAAGAGAGAGCGAGAACTGGGCTTGAAGCCCCTGCAACAGTCTTGGGGCCTTGCTCAAGGGCCCAACAGCGGGGCTCTTTTTTCATTCAGGGGCCAGACTACATCCCTCCAGATGGAGATGGGTGGAGGTCGGCATCCCTCCAGTATATGCAGTGACCCTGTCGCCCCATTGTAATCGCGATCGCAATACAAAAGCTGTAATCGGCTCGTTAGTCGATGCTAGGTCTGGCTCATTGGCGGAGTTCACTGGCATTGCATTCATCCTGTGTGTGTGTCGGCCTGAATTGTCAAACTGTTTTCCTTTTGGGAAACGGGAGCAGGATTGGCTGCAGCCAAGATGCCCTTTTAAATAGATGACGGCTGATGAGTACACCGTCATGAAGGCAGCATTCTGATTTCCAGGCTGACAGTGCCTTTGTCTGGTTGTGTCTCCAGGTGGCATGCTGAGATACCATGCTGGGAAGATTACACCACTTAGCAGGTACAGTATTCAACAGCTGCATACCGTGCATTTCCTCCTTTCAGGCTGTAATATTGTCAAATGGTACATGGTGTGTCTCCAATTACTCTGTGGCATAAAGTAGCGGTATGTTGCCATTTCCTTGTGACCTTATGTCCCGTTAGTCTAATTACTCAGATCTCTGTGGAAAGATTCCCTGTAACTGGACATTAGGTTGACTCCAAGGCGGTAGAATGTGATGGTGAGGCTTTATCTGCTTCTGATGTACACGAGGAAATTGTCCTCTGGGTTCATTAGGGGGCCAAGCAGCAAGAGTGCATAGGATCCCTATTGTTGTTCAGTTCTTCTTTTCCTTCTTCTCCGTCTCCTCGTGTGCTATGCCTCTCCCTTGCAGCTTGGCCCCTGACATCACTGCTTGCAGCTATGTTTGTTGTTTTGTATTGCTTTGGGGTAGTTTTTCCATCTCTCTGGTCCCTTCTTTGACAACAAGAAACATCATATCTGAAGCT
Organism: Conger conger; assembly: GCF_963514075.1. Lineage (NCBI taxonomy): Eukaryota > Metazoa > Chordata > Actinopteri > Anguilliformes > Congridae > Conger > Conger conger. The sequence goes on along the minus strand of NC_083770.1, from coordinate 47,846,586 downwards.
ACCTGAGTTGGCTCATGAGTCACAGTTAGTCACAGTGTTTGTGCGCCAGCGTTCACTCGCTCTTTCAAAGGGCGCAGTTCTTTCGGGAAATGGGCCCGGGGAAGCCACGCGGATGTGGATAACACGCACAACGCGCTTGTTTTGTTTTGTTTTGTTTGGGTTTGTCTGCCAGGGTCCCGATGCTGCGGATCCTCCTCACCAACACCAAAGTTCCTCGCAGCACCAAGGTCCTCGTAGCCGGAGTGAAGGAAAAAATCGACAAGGTACCCCCCCCCCCCCCCCATGCCTCCCCCTAGCCGTAATTATCCTAGCGGCCGCAGTCTGAAAGGCACTCCGCGGGGCTCCGTGTCGGCCGGTTCCGTAAAACATTGGAAACGCGACGAGCTCCTCGAACGCCCTCGTGTGCCGTTGCCTTGGCGACGGAAGCAGGTGTCTCTGGTGCTCGTGGAGCCACGGTGATGGAGGGGGGGGCAGGGGGGCGGACGAGGGTGGGGGGGGGGCGGTGCACAGCCCTGCAGTGTTTTAGGCTGGAGGTACACAAAGTGCCAGACCGATTCTCCGTCGGGAGCAGATTTGCCAGCATTGCCTGTGACTCAGGGAGTTTCGGTCTCTGAAATTAACTGTCGCGCGGATTTATCTCCCCACCGAAGCGGCTATATTTCTTCGTAACTATAGAACAACCGGCTCGCACCGCGCTATAACAGAGCGCGACTGCGTGGTGTGTAAATCCTGCCAGCCGTTTAGCTTTTTTCGCCCCCGTTAGCGTCTTGATCTCACGCTGTCGACGGTAGCGACCTTTACTGTTAAACTCTTTTGTTCCTGCATTCAGTCGCTGTGACTAGATAATAATGCGTACTCAAACTATTTTTGTTTAATATTGTCTGAAGAGTGTGCGTTTGCCTCCCACGGGTGCAGTTTCTTTGTTAAGTGAGTGTTTTGGAATGCTTTTATCAAAATTCCAAGCCGGTGTTCTAGAACGCCGTTGCTTTGAACTACCAGTGGAGATGGTTACATCAGCATTAGACTGTTCAGGTGCGACTCTTGTGCATCTTACCCCTTGATAATACTAGTTTTAACCCCTCCTTCACGCAGTTTCCCGCAGTAATGAGCCCGGTGCTGGAGTCGATCGACGCCATCTCCTCCATGTGTCAGCAGACGCTGAATGAAATGGCCAGTGAGCCCATGCCAGAACACTACAGCGTGCTAGAGGTGAGTCGGTCACTCCAATGAGGCGACATTAGCTCAGGCAGTAAGAGCAGTCGTCTGGCAGTCGGAGGGTTGCCGGTTCGATCACGCCCTGTGTGTGTCCCTGAGCACGACACCTAACCCCCAAATGCTCCTGACGAGCTGGTTGGCGCCTTGCATGGCAGCCAATCGCGGTTGGCGTAGGACTTCGTGTATGAATGGGTGAATGAGAAGCATCAATTGTTTCTGATAAAGGCGCTATATAAATGCCAACCATTTACCATTTACCAGTAACCCTCGAACACCCACAGCCTCGAAATCTCTGGGCAAAATATATATTAAGGCACGCCTTTTTAGGATCGCTTTTCCCTCAGGTGCCTCTTAGTTACGTACATTTTTGAGGTAGTTAGACCAGCCTCACGTACCTTACAAAGGGAAGGTTGGATCTGTGTCTGGAGTTGGACCTCATTCTTGACTACAATGAGGATTGGACCCCAAAATGGAGCACTTTTATTTTAATCTTAATCATTTTGTTTTATTTAACTACTGATTATTGTATTTTTAGTTTTTAGAAATACTCTTCAGTATTTCTTTTCTGTTTTCATCTCCATGTACAGCACATTGTATTGCAGATCTGTATGAAATGTGCTTTACCAGTGGTCTCCAACCCTGGTCCTGGATCACTATTGGGTCTGCTGGTTTTTGTTGTTACTCTGCACATAATTCATCAACTAGAGCAGATGATTACACAGTTATCTCACCTCACCTGGTTACCTGGGTCTGAACAGGGTCCTGTTTTTAAGGTGAAAACAGAAACCAGCAGACCCAGTAGCTCTCCGGGGCCAGGGCTGGAAACCCCTGTGCTATACAGACAGTGTGCTTGTGTAGTGTGGTTGGCTCGGCTAGTTCGCTAGTAAGCACGGATGGTGCAGTGAAAGCGAAGGCTGGTAGCAGGTTATCGCGACAACACTCCCTGATGACGTAACCCTCAAATTTAAAAAGAACGTTGTTGCCCTCGGCTAGAGGCGAGTTCGTCTTTAGCCGACTGGTAACGCGTTCGTTCAACAAATAATTTCGACAAGTGAGAAGGCCGGGGTTCAAATCCCACCTTCTTACCTGTTACACTTGCTTGCAGGAGCTGATGGACATCAACCAGCACCACCTGGACGTCCTGGGCGTGGGACACCCGTCTCTGGCCGCGCTCTGTCGCGTCACGCTGGGGCGGGGCCTCCACAGCAAGCTGACGGGGGCGGGCGGAGGCGGCTGTGGCCTCACGCTCCTCAGGCCAGGTGAGCTCCCGCCGTCTCCACGGCGATGGCGGCCGCCCCATCCGCTCATGCTAATCCTGCCCTTTCGTGTGCGCGCCGCGGCCTCGTTAGCCGCGGCCTCTGTTCCGCCGACAGCTGTTGTCGTGACGACGGGTTCGGGCAAAAACACACTGGCCGGGAGAAGCCTTCCCACCGTTTCTTTTGTTTTCTGTACGGGTGGCGGATCGAGTTCTGCCATGATATGGTGTTTCAAGCATTGAAAATGCCACATAATTCAGAACAACCTAAAATGGGATGGATTCAAAAACTTAGATATGGTAAATTATAGATTAAATGGATGTACGTTCAAATGAAGATGATGAAAATTAGTGGACAAGTATTTTGAAGTTATGGTGCATTCTTTTCCGCATACTGAACTTTCAGTCAAAAACTTTATTAGTTCCCGTTAAAAATGCAAAAACTTACATAGTGTAGATATAAATATATTTAAGTGTACAAAGAGGTCAATTCGACTACAATAAGGTGTTACCCTCTGTTCATAATTAAATACTTTTTTTGAAATCACGATGCAAAGATAATGCGTAATAACCAGGTACTTCCATAAGAACAAGATTTTCTCCCAAAATAGTTTTACTTTTTTTGGGGGGCATTCAGCACCCAAGTAAAGGAACTTCAGTTCCTCCCTTTTTATCCTGTGTGTTCCACTGCTCTGGATAGCTGCTGCCTGGAGGTGCCGTGGTGGTTCACTAATTGAGTGAAGAAGCCATATTTCATAGGGCCAGTGCTCCAGAATAAGCAGTCTGTGCTGCGAGGCCTGAACCCGAAGAAGCAACCGGAAAGCGCATTACTCACATCCTTTGTGTTATTAAACCCAGCCGTTCACACAGTGAGGTCTGCTTCTATTCCTCCTCGTGTGAGGTTGGCAAAAAGAGCCATCCTTCCCCTTCATATTTTTATTCACTTCTCACTGCGACCAGCTCCTTATACAAAGAAACATATTGTGCGTATTCTTTTTTTTTTTTGCTTTTTCCGTAACAATATGTCACCTTTTATTTTCACAATACATTCTACAGCAATCGATGCATTTCTAGCGTGCTACGTTTTGTGGCCTGCGAGGAAACTTGGGGCATTTCTGCAGCTGCTGTGTGGAATACGCGGTAAGTGCTTAGCGCCGCAGTGTAATTGGTGCAAAGGGCAGTCGCTTGGCCCCGCCCCCCCCCACAGCGCTCCGCAGTCAGACAGGAAGCACTGGGGCTCGGTCTGGCACTTCCTGTTCCGCTCCGCCGCGAGAGAGAGAGTGAGAGAGAGAGAGTGTGAGAGTGTGAGAGTGTGAGAGTGTGAGAGTGAGAGAGTGAGAGAGAGAGGGAGGGAGAGTGAGAGAGAGAGAGAGGGAGAGAGAGAGAGAGAGAGAGAGGGAGAGAGAGAGGGAGAGGGAGAGAGAGAGGGAGAGAGAGAGAGAGAGAGAGTGTGTGAGAGAGAGAGAGAGAGGGAGAGAGAGAGAGAGAGAGGGAGAGAGAGGGAGAGAGAGTGAGAGAGAGAGAGAGAGAGAGAGAGAGCACCGGTCGCCCGGCAGTGCCTTCCCGCCGCGCGGCCCTTTTTCCTCCACCCATCATTAACACCGCCACAGCGGGATCTGTTTTCCACAGTTATTACGGAAAATTGCCTCCCTGATTAAAGCAGTCATTTCCCAAAGTGTTTGGGACCTTTTATTCACAGGCTAATGTGACATTCTTCCACCCGCCATTTGCCGTGGCCCCCATTATCGCGCGGCCCCGCCGGCCGCCCTCCGCAGCCTATTAGAGTGATTTACGCGCGCGCCCCGCTCTCCCACGTTCCGTTCTACTTACCCACAATCCCCCTGCGCTGGCCTGCGGAATGTCTCTGTAACGGGCGGCGATGCGTCTGAGTGAAGCTCCACTTCCTCCTCAGCCCGATTCACGTGTTCTAATGCGCGCACGTCTTGAGTCCTGCGGTCCGTGGACGCCGCCCGCGCTCAAAGCCTGGCTGTTTGGCCCCTCGTACCGGCCCTGTTCAAAAAAGTACGCTTTAATTGTTCTATGAATTATTCACTGTATTGTCATGGATACAGTGGGGGTTTTTTTCTTCTTCTTTTTTCCCTCCCTCTTCACAAGCGAAAAGCAGAATTGTAATGAAGGACCTCGTTCAAAGCTTGACAATATATCGTATCGATGTTTGGAATGAGAATGTCTGTTTCCAAGCCATTACGGACCGGCCTCAGCTGTTTTAAAATTCGCCAGGATGACTTTGTAGTTCAGAGATAGCACAGTACATTTGTTTAAGGCATACTTGCCACCCCCATTGCAGTGTGGTTTCCTTGGCCTTTCAGGCCGCACTCTAGTTTTTCCACGAAACATTAAACATGATTGTTTTTCTCTTCTCTCTTTATTATCTCTACCCTTTCAGACACTGACCCCTCAGCGATCCACAGCGCGACCCGGGAACTGAAGGACTGTGGCTACGATTGCTGGGAGACCAGCATCGGCGCACCCGGCGTGCAGCAGCATTCTCTGTCCTCCGTCAAAGAGGAAGTTCTGCGGTTCTTAAACCATTAGCGAGACGCCGGCCGGCGGTGGAAAGTGTAGGAGTGTATTTTCCCCGGCCCTGCCCGGAGCCGGGTCCGGACGCTTCCATTTCTCCAGCCCTGACAGGCTGTCGGTGGTGGTTTATGACTCGACTCCGGCTCGGCACTTGTATCCCGGACATTAGGAGACTGATGGTCTTTGCTCAAACTATTGGCAGCTAACTAAAGGCTTTTTTCCCCCCACTCCCTCTGCTCATGCGGTTCTTCTCCGAGTGAGGGATGCACAGACACTCTGGCCCGAATCATTCAAACGTCTCTCTCTCTCTCTCTCTCTCTCTCTCTCTCTCTCTCTCTCTCTCTCTCTCTCTCTCTCTCTCTCTCTCTCTCTCTCTGCGGGCTGCCTGCTTATCGCACGGCATCAGAGCTTTTGTGGAAATAAAAATCAGGAAATGGCAAATGAGGACGAAATTACAGGCCTATTCAGGCGTAATCGGTGCAGTTACTAGCAATAAAACATTTGGTTGAAATGGAATATTCTGGAAGCAAGTTTTATGCAGACAGCTGAGGCAAATCTGTCAATTAAGGGAAGATATTCTGTACGGGGGGGGGGGTCAACGAGCTTCTGCCAGCTTCTCTGTACATCCAGTTTGGGCTGTGGTGGTGGTTTAGGTTGCACACGTCTGAAGAAAATCACTTTGAGATGAGTGCCTACCTGTGTCCCATACCCTTTGTACTCATGTAATAGAGACGTATGGTGTCTGTAGTGAGCTAACATGACCAGTAGGTGGCAGTAATGTCATTCAAGTCCATACTTCAAAACGTCTTGCTGCTGGAATGATTTATTTGCAATTATGTATGTAATGAGTTAATTTCCCATTTCTGAAACCTCAGTTGTGTTAATTTATTAACATTTTGGGAGTGTGTAAAATGTCACAGTGGCTGCAAGGGCCCAACTCTGGAGGACTGGCCTCGTGCAAGTCACTCCTGCGTCAGCGTCTCAACTAACAGCCGACACTGCAATACATTTTATTGAGAATAAAGTGCTGCGTTTAAACGAGCCTTCCTTCCTGTCACATATGGCAACTGCACGCATTCACAAACATGGTAAGCCAATCTTTCACTTAAAAAAGAAGGCTATTATTTTTCTTTCATTTCATCATTATCATTGTCACCCTCCCATACACGAATGTGGGGCACTCGCGGATCCAGAATTAACCATGAAAGCGGACGCGGGAAGGGGGGGGGCGGGGGGGGGGGGGAGGCGAGCGCGTATTTGCAAACGGACATTTGTCACAGGCTGCCGGGATGATTAAACGCGGGCGATGATTCTTAATCCGAGAAATAGGCGCCGGGAAGCATTGGCCCTCTCCCAAGAGTCGTTTTAGTTCATTTACAGACACGATTTGGAAATAAACCACTTTGTCACAACGATGGTGGGGCAGATTTACCAGCTTCAGCGCTGCGCGGTATCCTCCTCCCCTTTTTATTGGCCATTTCTGTATTTATTTCAGCGGGATGGATGATAAAAAAAGGCGGTCTTTTGAAGTGCTGGCCTCGCGCTGGCTATTAGCCGGCACTGAAAATGGGTCTCCTCTTCCCCAACACTGAAACCCAACTTCCCAACCCCGGGCTGATGAAATGACAGGGCTTTGTATTAAAATCACACTGCTGTACACACAATGGCACCTCCGCTGTTTTTGCACACATAGAGCCCTGACCCCCCCCCCCCCCCCCTATTCCAGTTTGACTTCCCTGCTCACCTGTCAATCAAAGTTGGTGCAAACTAGTTTTAACCCTGTCAGTCCCTGTATCAGAAAACATAAGAGTGGAGGCACAAGTTTAACGACCGCAAAATCCCTAATGGCACTCTCCACCACTCTAACGTTACCCATTCGACCCATCAAAATGACTGCTATACTATTGTTTTGAGCCCCTATTAAAACTCGCCTAAATGTTCTGAACCAAAACCAGAGCCCCTTGGGGATTTGGGTGGAACCTCTTCATATTTGGACTGGGAACTGGCCGGGTTAACAAGAATAATAAGAACTTACACACTCCCGACATCAATATTGTTTTGTGAAACTGCATTTAGAAGTTAAGTTCCTTGCCTCACAATTTACAGAGGATCAAAATTGAGTGCCTAAAGCCATCTCCGGGCCTGAAACTCTCCATTTCATATGTTTTTACTTCCTCTGATGTCAGTACGGTGCTAGCAGTGAATTATAAATGAATTGATTTTTGACTCTTTGTAACAAATCGGCATTTACATGTTTTTTTTTTGTCATTTTTTTTTCAAGAAATCCTATCATCCCTCAGTGCAGTTGTGTGCTTTTCTTAGACCAAAAATGCTGTTCTAGTGTACATTCATTTGAGTTACAATGGAGACATGCACATTGAGAGTTTGTGCCCCTTCTATGTTATCTGATACAAATACAAAGACATGCAGATTATGCTGCTTTGGGGGGTGGGGGGCATTAACAGGGCGATGCTGCAAAAAGTGCATGTGTGCTCCGTCAACCTACCCTGTATAAATAAAAGTTAATAAATAAAAAAAAATACACAAACAAGGAACAAGAGCCATTTTTGTGGTAAAAAGCTGACATGGCATCCCCACCCCAATCCATCCAGTTGTGTAGTAAACCCGAAATAAGGGCCATTCATAAAAAGTGCTGGAGGCTGTCTCTGTTGCACTTTCAAAACCAAACGAGGCTTGAAATGCCTGGGAGATAGAGTGGATGGGGCTCGCCGCCCGAGAAATGATACATTATGCAAAGAGGAGTGTATACACTGCCGGCGAGTTTGACCTATTTTGAAAAAAGGAAGTTAATGTTTGGACGCCCGATGTTGTCGTAATGACACTGTCCAGAGACAGCCAATCAACGGAGAAGCACTGCTCTGCTCCTCGCTTTCTGCTCTGACAGGCCGATGTGCCTTCTGCCAAAATTGATTGCGGGGGGTTTCCCTCTCACAGGGGAACTGTGCTGAAACTAACAGTCAGCTCGTTTACTAGGTTATAGCAAGGTCGGTTACGCCGTCAGTCCCGGCCAAGTTTGTCCATTACAGGCACCGCGAACGAGATGGGATGGTCTCCGCTTGCTCGTCAGCCCGGCTGTTGATAGTCACAGGTAAGTAGGGTGTCAGGTGTGCCTGATGTTTCGGATCCCGTGCCGCTTGGGCGGGACTGAAAATGACAGTCATTCATAAAAGATCACATTCTTCTGTTCTATTTTATGTGCTTATTGCCAGAGCTAGCTAGCGGGTATGGTATTGTAGATGGCGAGAAGTTGTTCTCGGTACTAGATGTGCTTTTATACTGCGGCCATTGTCCAGACTTGCCGCATAGTTGACTAGTTTATGTGCCGTTCCATTTTTATTTGGATTCCTCATTCAGAATTAAAATTGCCTTATTGATGTGTTATTGACATGAGTATATGGGCTGGATTCAGTCAACACCTGTCCTTAACTATGACTTGGAAGTAAATACAATTCTGAATTTCCGTCCTCACAAATGCACTTTGACAAATTTAGCAATTGTTAAAACTGAATTTGTGAAGAAAAACATTATGTTCCAGTTTATTTATGTAGTAAGATGAAGAACTAAGTTAACATTAGCCTACATATACCCAGTGAGCGCACTGCTATTGGGTATTTATTAGACTAACCTTTTCGACTCATTAAGTCTTCTGCTGCTCTAGAGCCTGTTGTGTGTGAAAATCCAAGGAGATCAGCAAACACTCAAACCACCCTGTCTGGCACCAACAATCTTCACAATCAAAGTCACTTAGATCACCTTTCTTCCCCATTCTATTAAATTTTGGTCTGAAGAAACAGCTGGACCCCTTGACCACATCTAAATGCTTTTATGCATTTAGGTGCTGCCACGTGAGTGGCTGATTAAATATTTGCATTAACAAGCTGGTGTACAGGCCTACCTAATAAAGTGGTCAGTGAGTGTATAAATTTGGTCAGCACACTGGTGCTGATGACCCCAATCACTATGCCAGAAGGACAGCTCATGTCTCCGTTATGAAGCCAAAGCTCATTTCATGTCGTCTATCACGGTGAGAGTAAGCTTGTGGTAGAGTCGTCCACACTGAAAGATAAGGTCTATCATTAACATCGGTTACCAAGTAACATGAATAATTCCGTAAATGCAAGTCCCACCAACCACCCCTCGAGCACATCTCATAAGTCCGTTGTGATGGCTCTTCGATCCACAGAGACCCAGAGAGAGATTGAAAAATGCATTCTCTGAGCTGTATGGCACTTCAGCTACCATGGAGTTTGTTATAAAATCATGATTGAATTTCAATTTAGATTGTTTTATTGCTTAGTTAAAAAATGAAAATGTCTTTGGCGTGGATTCTCGGCTGTCGGTGAGGTATGAAATGCGCAGTTTATTTGTGTAGAACCGCCCCTTCAGAGTCTGGCTTGCAGCCTGTGGCCTGGAAGTTAAGATGATTTTTTTCTCTTCTTCCGCCTTTTCCCCCCTCTTCCAGAAAATCTGCTCTGATTCTTTAATGCATTTTCATAAAGGCACAATCTGTTCATGATTTTAAGAGACTCTTGAATTTCAGTCTATTTTCAGCCCCAGAATTAGATGCTATTTTTCAGTAAAAACCGAAATGTAGCTGTCCTTTTTAGCCTTTGGGAAATAAAGAAAAGGGCATGTGGAAAGAGAATTATATTTTTCTCTTTGATTGGCTTCAGTTAAAAGAGTTGTCGTAGTCTTTGAAGAACTATTGAATTGTCGTGAATGATAACGAGGGCAAAGAATGACATTGAGCTTCTTCTTTTAAAAAATATTCTAATTTATGTTATCAGCCGTCTTCACAATAACGTTCTCATTTCAATGTTTTCATGTCTTTTGCATTCGCATGCAGTATTTGTAGATCTCAGAAAAGCAGGGTTTTGTGGCAATGGACAAATTCACAATGGTAATTAATCTAATTTCCGCTAGTGTACTAGTCTTCTTTCTTCCTCATTGGTACTTGTTCAAATGTGAATCGACCGTCATAGTAACAGTGGCATACGACTGAATTCCCCATACTCTTCCTCGTTTCTACTTGTCCAATCACGATGGCTGCGTACCATCCCCCCCCCCTCCCCTCCCGGGGAAAGGTCAGTCCGGGATATCTACATTTTGTATATATTTTTAAAGAGTATTGGCTTCCTGTTTCCTCCATTTTGTCACCAGGCTTCCCCCCCCCGTGCCTATAAATGTCAGTGGGATTGAGCGGCCGGCCCGGCAGCCTGGCGTGGTAACGATGGTCACGTGCGCGGTAACGGCGGTCTCGTGCGCGGTAACGTCGGTCACGTGCGCGGTAACGACGGTCACGTGCGCGGTAACGTCGGTCACGTGCGCTGTAACGTCGGTCACGTGCGCTGTAACGTCGGTCACGTGCGCTGTAACGTCGGTCACGTGCGCGGTAACGGCGGTCACGTGCGCGGTAACGTCGGTCACGTGCGCTGTAACGGCGGTCACGTGCGCTGTAACGTCGGTCACGTGCGCGGTAACGGCGGTCACGTGCGCGGTAACGGCGGTCACGTGCGCGGTAACGTCGGTCACGTGCGCTGTAACATCGGTCACGTGCGCTGTAACGTCGGTCACGTGCGCGGTAACGACGGTCACGTGCGCGGTAACGGCGGTCACATGCGCGGTAACGGCGGTCACGTGCGCAGCGTCGTCTGGCCCTGAGTCGCTGCGTCTTTGTGCCGCGGAGGGCAGCCCCCGGTTTCAGCGCAGTGTGGCAGCCCCTAACCCCGCTGGAATTTAATTACCACTGCGCTTTTCTGTTTAAATGACACTGACGTGCGGGGGGGGGGGGCAGGGGGGGGGCAGGCGGGAGACGGCAGCGAGAGGTTTATTTGAAGCGGGGTTTTTTTTTCTTCTTCTTCTTCTTCTTCTTTTTCTTCTTCTTCTCCTTCTCCTCCCTGCGAGGCACAGATGGTATTTTTTTTTCCTTTATCAATGTCAGCGTCGGCTTCTTTCTGCTCTGATGAATAGATTCTAAAGAGGCCCTGACATTATTTCAGATAACAGAGGGAGCCAGGGAAGGGGGTCAAGGATGGAGAGGAAATGTCAGCCGTGTGGAAATAAAATGAGATTGTACATGTCAGAAAGAGATTCTCCAGAGAGGGCTATATGAAGATACTCTTTTTTTTTGGGGGGGGGGGCGTTGTTGTTTGTTGTTTGTTTGTTTGTTTGTTTTTTGGACCAAAAGTCACTGCGTATTGAGAAAATTTGCATCGCGTGCGCGGGTAGTGACAAAACCGAAAAAACGGTTGATTAACGATTAACTGGAACGCTACGACTTGGTGAGACTGGTTTAACTGGGAAACGGACAGCAGCTGGATGCGTTGGTGGATGGGATGGTGGCGTAATCGGGGCAGGAAGTTGCCGTGGCTTCGGTGTGCGTGTCGTGCTGTGAGCGCGCTCAGTTCGCGCTCCCGGGCCAGGACTGGCACCGTGCGTGGGGCTGACGGGAGCTCCATGGCCGCTGGGCACCAGTGCCAGGCTCTGATCTCCCTGTCCCCCGGGGGGTTCTGCCTGAGGGACAGGCATCCGGAGAGTCTCCCCGGGGAGGGCGGTGCCGGGGGGGGAGGGAGGGAGAGGGGGGCGTCTCGTTCCCCTGCGGCTCCTGAAGCAGTTAAACCCGCTCCCAGCAGAACCGGCTCCTGACCCCGTTCCTCCAGTGAAGATCAGGTCTGAGGCCTGCAGTGTCCCCTCTGCTCCCTGCTCGTGTGTTTGCAGTGGGAGTTGGGTTTTTTTGGGGGGTGGGTGGGGGGGTGGAAGGGGAGCTGTCACAGGGAGCCAAGCCGCGTTGACGGGACATTCGCGGGCGACAGGGTTGGCCGAGCACATTAACCAATTAGATCACAGCAAGTCTGTGACAGGGTGGCAGGAGGCCCCTGTACTCGCGCCCACCGAATCTCCCATCAGCCCCCTGTTGGGGGGGGGGGGGGGGGGGGGTGCCTGGGGGTGGGGGGATTGGATAGCTCCTCCGTGCCTCATCGGCTGAGACAACCAGAGGGAAGGAGCTGTCCCCGACAGCTGGTCCCCCCCCCCCCCCCCCCCCCTCCACCCGCCCCCCTTTTTAAAACTTGATGCAACAAAATCTCTGGGGTTCCTCGCACGTTGCCTGGCGCTCTGTGCGAATGACAGAGGATTAGCGCGCTTAGCGCTACGCATGCGTTCCGCTAACCTGCCGTGCGTTGGGGAAGACGAAGAAGATTAACCTCATTTATTATAACGTGTCTGCGTTTGGCTGCTGGTTTTCTCTCTTACGGTGCCTCTGTAAGTCACAAATCCAACATGGATGGCCACGAGCTCGGCCAATCAGGATCAGCCACCGACTGCATAGTGACTGTGGATGTGGCTGGAGATGGGGGTGGCTGTAAGATAATGTCCTCAGGTTTAATGTTATATTCTCTCTCTGTGTCCGTGTGTGTGTGTGTGTCTGCTTGTGTGTGTGTCCGTGTGTGTGTGTACGTGTCCTTGTGTGTGTTGTGTAAGTATGTTAATGTTTTTCTATGTCTGTGTGTATGCATGTGCATGTTTGTGTGTGTGTATGCATTGTGTGCGCGCATGCATGTTTTGACACAGATAAGCTGTCCTTGAATCCTTTTGTCAGTGTGAACTTTTCTTGGCGTTGCCGCTCTTTGTCAGCAGACAATAAAACGGCGCTGAGCCTGGCTGCTCGGAGGTGGCGAGGGGTGGGTGGGTGTGCGTTTGCTGCCTGGGCATTTGTCAGCAATTACATTTCAGGGTTGTCATTAAAGACGTCAAAGGAAGAGACGCAGCACAAAGCGGCCCTGTGAAGAGTCTTCCCCGGCAGGCTGCGCTCGGCCGCGGCTCCTCACAAAGGCCCGGCGATATCGCGGCTGTGCCGGCCCTACGCGCCCTTCTCCTCACTCCCACGCTCCCGTGTTCTGGCACCTTGACCTACCCGCTGGAGACGACCTGCCCCTCTGCACTCCAGCCGCCAGACTCCGCCAAAAACGCTCGCTCGCGTTGCGAAAATGTACCGGGCGGGATATTCGGGCGGCTAGATTCAACGTTTTTTTTTAGTTTAGACGTAAACTAAGAGCCGTTGTAAAAGTGTGGTCTGTTCTAAAAACCCGCGGAGTACCTTGTTTCTTTTCACGACGAGCTATTTCACACATCGACTTGCACTCACTCACTGTTTTATGATTATCCTATAGAGGCCTGTCATGTGACTAATGTAAAGATCCTTGACTTTAATTACCTCTTGCCAGCTTGCTAGCGCAGCTGATTTTCTGCTGTTATAATGTTATGGTTGCACAGAATTATGGGTGACCGTAACCATGGTTGACAGCAAAGGGGAAAACTTTCCTGCACATGCTCAGTTTGACCGCTTCAGAGACGTTTTTAAGATCTGTGTGCTCCACACCATTTAGGCCAAGTTTTTTTTTTTGGTGTTTGATATAGATTTATTATTATTATTATTATTATTATTATTATTATTACATTACATTACATTACAAGGGATTTAGCTGACACTCTTATCCAGAGCGCCATACAATGAAGTGCAGATCAAACACAGGGACAAGTGCGAAGAGGACCCGAGAGGACAGCGCGGTTCCGAGTCCTAGCGTGACCATACAGATACAATCGGAAAAACCCTTGAGGAATACATCAACTTACAAACTAGCATACCACAGTTGGCAGCTAGAATACCCAGAGTATTATTTGCTTTAGGTTTTGTATCAGTGGCACTAAGACGGAGAGCAGCACGCTGTGACATTGCGAGACTGCGTTTCTGTGTAATTTAGTGATGCAACATCAAGCTTATTGATTGGAAGGTATTTATATCCCTGCCTAAGTCCTGAGGAAGACATGCTGAGATGTGCACTGCTCTCCATCCTGTCCTGTAAAACTGAGTATTTCACACAGCCTGGCCCTGAGGACCACTATAGGCTATTCCCTTAGTTTCTCTCAGGGGCGGCCTGTAGCCTAGTGGCTAAGGTACATGACTGGGGCGGCCTGTAGCCTAGTGGCTAAGGTACATGACTGGGGCAGCCTGTAGCCTAGTGGTTAAGGTACATGACTGGGGCGGCCTGTAGTCTAGTGGCTAAGGTACATGACTGGGGCAGCCTGTAGCACAGTGGCTAAGGTACATGACTGGGGCTGCCTGTAGCACAGTGGCTAAGGTACATGACTGGGACCTGGAAGGTTGGAGGTTCAAGCCCCAATGTAGCCACGATATGATCTGCCCAGCTGTTGTCCCGTGATTAGTCTAGTCAACAGTGAGTTGCTTTGGATAAAGCTAAATAACGTATTATTTATTTTATTATCTCTGGTAAGGAGTGTTGTCTCAGAGAGGGGTTGTGCGTAATTGTCTTTGTATATTTCATTATATATCTTAGGATCGACTGACAAACTTTCCCTTCGTCTACGCTGTCGGAAAACAAAGTGCAGCGAGAACACGTGAGATGAGAAATCCAGGTTACCCATCCGCTGAACTGTTTAAGACGGGGTTTTGTCGGCCGCGCCGGCACACCAGAGCCGAGCGCAAACAGCAGCTGAGCCAGCCAGCTGCCGCCGCTCAGCGCCTCTGGGTAATCGTCTCTTTCTGGGGCGCACTTCCTGCCCGCGTCCTGCGCTGGCGCTGAGCAGCGTGCGGTCTCACATCCCGTCCACGTGATCGTCACACGCGGGTCTCACGGCTGACAGGGCGGCCGTTACTCCCCCCCCCCGTGGTTCGCGTGGCGAGCAATTACGATTGCGCATTGATTATGGGCCGCCGTCGATCGGATAATGCAGAGGACACCTGTATGTCACTTACCGCTGAGACTGCTCTAATTGCAGGTTAGCGGCGGCGGGTTTCTGACGGCTCTGAAAGGCCTGGTTGGAGGCCACTGCCTCCCGGGTTCCCTGCTCTGGCTCTTTAAAAGCTCCCCGATGGGGAAGTCTCTCGTACTGTAAAGCGTAAAATCTGTCAGAACCCAGGCTTTCTGGGGGCTGCTGGGATGCCTTGACATTGATGCTTGAAATCATGCCTTTCTTTATCCCCGGGCTTCTGAGAAGAAGAAAAAAAGTAAACAAAAGAATAAAAAATGCTTCTTTTTTCTTTTCTTTTTTTAACTTCATTTTTCATCCCCCCCCCTTCCCTCCCTTCATCCCTCCCTACTGTCTGCTTCAGAGATTGTGAGCACTCCAAATGTTCAAGGTCAGTTTTCAAAGAGCGGAGTCTCTTTTGGAGAAGATCTGGGGAAAGGAACCGGGACACTGAGTCACGTTGCGGAGATACAGTGAGATACAGTGAGATACAGTGAGATACTGTGAGATACAGTGAGATACTGTGAGCTACAGTGAGCTACAGTGAGCTTTGGAAGGGGAGTCAGAGATACAGTGAGCTTTGGAAGGGGAGTCAGAGATACAGTGAGATACATTGAGCTACAGTGAGATACAGTGAGCTCCAGTGAGCTACAGTGAGATACAGTGAGCTACAGTGAGATACAGTGAGCTTTGGAAGGGGAGTCAGAGATACAGTGAGCTTTGGAAGGGGAGTCAGAGATACAGTGAGCTTTGGAAGGGGAGTCAGAGATACAGTGAGCTTTGGAAGGGGAGTCAGAAATACAGTGAGTTTTGGGAGGGGAGTCAGAGATACAGTGAGTTTTGGGAGGGGAGTCAGAGATACAGTGAGTTTCGATGGGGAGTCAGAGATACAGTGAGTTTTGGGAGGGGAGTCAGAGATACAGTGAGTTTTGGGAGGGGAGTCAGAGATACAGTGAGTTTTGGGAGGGGAGTCAGAGATACAGTGAGTTTCGGAGGAGAGTCAGAGATACAGTGAGTTTCGGAGGGGAGTCAGAGATACAGTGAGCTTTGGGAGGAGAGTCAGAGATACAGTGAGCTTTGGGAGGAGAGTCAGAGATACAGTGAGCTTTGGGAGGAGAGTCAGAGATGCAGTGAGCTTTGGGAGGAGAGTCAGAGATACAGTGAGCTTTGGAAGGAGAGTCAGAGATACAGTGAGCTACAGTGAGATACAGTGCGTTACAGTGAGCTACAGTGAGATACAGTGAGTTACAGTGAGATACAGTGAGATACACTGAGCTTTGGGAGGGGAGACTAAGATACACTGAGCTTTGGGAGGGGAGACTAAGACACAGTGAGCGGATACTTCCCCCACGGAAGAACACACATCAGGGAGGGGCAGTCACCCATCAAGCAAACATGCCTCAAATTAAACTGCCACATGCAAAGGGCTCTTCAGCTGCCACTGAACTTATTAACCAGATGCAGACAATGTCATTTCAATACCGATGCAAAATCCTGTGCAAGTGACCCAAACTCTAATATTAAACGCAAGCTTGTATCACTAGCACTTGTGTATGTACATTGTGAGTATGTTTACATGACAAATAAACATATATATACAGTCAGAGCCAGCAGGGTCACATGCATTTAAAATCAAATGGAGATGTTCCCGTCACGTGCAGTGTAAAGACGCTAATGGTACTATGCATCTGTTTCCATTCTGTTATCCAACCGCCTGAAATATCTACAATTCAATGAAAGTGAAATAAATAAATATAAAGAAATAAATTCTAATGTAATGCAGGAGAAAAAAGTAGATTAAGTTTGAAAACCTTTGATTCCGTTTGTGCAAATGCAAGTACCCATAGATCTAAAGATTTGATCAGCATACAGCCTCTTAGTCGTTCAAAATATAATGGAATGCAGAGCGAATATTTCTGGCAAGTAACTCCTTGGGAGATGTACCAAAGAAAAAGATTTTTTGAAATTGAACCGTTTGACATTTTAGGAAAATATCTGTGTGTTTAGAATCAGTGCTCATTCTTCCAGGGGCCTCTCCTGAAGTGTGTTTTTGTTCTCGCAGTTCTGTCCCAGTCTAAATCAGGTACAGTAATGGCTGCACCATTTCAGCATAAGTGAAGGCAGCGTGGAAATGAGACAAAGCAGAAAGAGTTTGGTGGTGAACCGCGGTCTTTGAAATCAGCAGGCACCGGGGGTTGGCTCTCCGCACCGAACCACCACCCCGCCATCTAGCTATCCCTCCACCCAGCCACTCAGCCATCCAGCCACCCACCAAGCCCACCAAGCCTCCACCCCTCTACCCCACCAACCCTCCACCCCTCCACCCCACCAACCCTCCACCCCTCCACCCCACCAACCCTCCACCCCTCTACCCCATCAACCCTCCACCCCTCCACCCCACCAACCCTCCACCCCTCTACCCCATCAACCCTCCACCCCTCCACCCCACCAACCCTCCACCCCTCTACCCCACCACCCCTCCACCCCACTACCCCACCACCCCATCACCCCACTACCCCACCACCCCACCACTCCATCACCCCATCACCCCTCTACCCCTCCACCCCACCACCCCTCCACCCCTCCACCCACCACCCCTCCACCCCTCTACCCCACCACCCCTCCACCCCTCCACCCCTCCACCCCTCTACCCCACCACCCCATCACCCCATCACCCCACCACCCCTCCACCCCTCCACCCCACCACCCCATCACCCCTCCACCCCTCCACCCAGCCCTCCGCTGCTGTAATTACCGCGGCTCAGGTAGGAGTGTTCATATTTCATCTTGTGTATTCCAGATAACATCTAATAATCCCAAAGCGTTTGAAATTGGTATCTTTGCTCATGCATTATGAATGAGTCGCTGATTGCTTTTTTGCATAGATTAGCAATCACTTCCCAGAAAGCTTTCATATAAAAATGTGCCAGAAGCGCTTTTCTGGAGACTCGAGACCACGCTTCCTCTCCACTTTTTAAAGATGTGTGCAATAGAACAGGTGATTATTTTTTATTTTTTTTAAATGCCTTCCTGATTTATTTTTCCGTGCACACCTCCACGGGGGCAATAGCGGCTTCTGCACCCCCCCCATCCCCCCGTCCCCTCCGTTTGATTGCTCACTTGTTGCCCTCCTGAGCAGGCACTGCGTTATTCTCCACCGGGGTAAATAATGGGGTAAATAAGGACCGGAGAACTCTGCTTGCCAGTCAACACTGGAGATGTGGGAGTCAAGGGAATGTGTGGTGTGACAATTTCATTTCTTCTGGAGGTAAAAAAAAAATGAATCAATAAGTAAATGTCCCGTGATTGGGCGGGACGTGTTGTGCAGTCTGTTTGGCAGCTGTCTCTTGGTTCGATCCAAAACCAACCAACCAAACCCCCCCCCCCCTAAAAAAAACACCCCCATACAGCGCTGTGATTCTCTCTCTCTCCGCTACCCTCTGCTCTCCACCTGTCGAAAAAACGAGAGGAGGAGAGGCTCTCTGCTGTCCTGTATTAATAAATAAGTGGCAGAGGACACGTATGGATGAGAACCCAAATGGGTGTGAATGACGATGGCAGCCCTCTGCCCTGAGAGGGGCTCTGTATCAGGGGCTCCAGCTGACTGAGAGGACCCCCCCCCCCGCCCCCCGCCCCCTGAAACCTCCGCTGAACGCGCTGCCCCCTGCCTGTCAGGGCCGTCACCGCGGGCGTTTCGGTGGGCGACGGCGTGTGATTGGCGCGCCCCGTCACACTGGACCCGACGGAGACATATGGCGCGTTTGACAGAGGGAGCGGGAGCGGGAGCGGATGGCGCTGAATGATAAAACGCTCTCTCCCCCCCCCCGGCAATGTCACGGTGCGGGGAGTGTGTGGGCTGTCGCTCACTCCAGCGCTGACTCCCGGCCTCTCCGCGACACCTCCTCACGGGGCCAGAATGTGTCCTCCTCCGCCTCGGCCCAATCTGACACTGCCTGCGACCGGCTCCCCACCGCTCTCCAACGCTCCCAACCGCTCTCCAACGCTCCCGACCGCTCCTGACTGCTCTCAAACGCTCCTGACTACTTCCGACCACTCTTGAATGCTCCTGACTGCTCTCCAACACTCCCGACTGCTCTCCAATGCTCCTGACTGCTCCTGACTGCTCTCCAACTCTCCTGACCGCTCTCCAACGCTCCCGACCGCTCTCCAACGCTCCTGACCGCTCTCCAATGCTCCTGACTGCTCTCCAACACTCCCGACTGCTCTCCAACGCTCCTGACTGCTCCTGACCGCTCTCCAACGCTCCTGACTGCTCTCCAACGCTCCCGACTGCTCTCCAACGCTCCTGACCGCTCTCCAACGCTCCCGACCGCTCTCCAACGCTCCCGACTGCTCTCCAATGCTCCTGACTGCTCTCCAACGCTCCCGACTACTTCCGACCACTCTTGAAAGCTCCTGACTGCTCTCCAACGCTCCCAACCGCTCTCCAATGCTCCCGACCGCTCTCCAATGCTCCAACCACTCTCCAATGCTCCCGACTGCTCTCCAACGCTTTGAGCATAATTGAATATGGGTTAGGTTTTCACAGCAGCGAGGTTAGTGATTCCGCTCCATCTCTCATCCGGCTGCTGCTGACCTTCTTAAAGGGCCGGTCTCCAGTGACGCCTGGTGATTTATCGGGGCTTCTGGGATTGAGGAGGACTGTACCCGCCACGGAGGTCGCTGAGGTCGCGCTCTGACTGTGTCGTTTGAAAACCGCCGGAAAACACATGTAGCATGAACAGGGCTTGCTCCTCATTGCATTACATTGAGCAGACGCTTTTATCCGTGCGTATCATACAACAAACAACCCAATATGTCAGATAGTGTACGATTCCCATATGATTGGTCGTAAGGCTGTGTCCAGCACACAAGGTAGATGCGCCAAGTCTGTCACGACCATACCGAGATATCTTCGACGTCGCAAGCTACAATCCAAATTTTACAAGTATTTGATTAAGATTAAGGTACAAAATACACAGGGCTAAAGACTCTGCACATCATATGCCGATTGCTTCTCCACGGATTTCTTTGTCAGGAAAATACAGGCTCCGACTCTAACATTTATGTGGAAAATGGCTGTAACAAGCTCAGTGGAAAACAGGTGCAGTTTGCCATCTACCTCTTGACTTCTCAGCCCGACGTGTCTATTTGCATACCATTCATGTGTAGTTAGTGCAATGGAAACATTTGCACCTGCTGTTTCATCGCTACATAAATAACAGGAGATTGGCAAGGTATATACGGGCCAGATGTTGTTGTGGGGGTTGAGGAGATGAGAAGTGTACTTGCTGTAAACTGAACCGTGGTAACCTGCGCCGCGGCACGGCAACGTTAGCACATCCGAACATCGGAATATGCAACCACGACGCTCTTCGCTGCAGTTACTTTACACAGCGCTCATTTAGATGAGTCTTTTCCTTTCATTATAATGCAGAGACTATGCCTGTACCAGATATCAAGCCTATCTGAATGTAATCTGGCTAGCTATCCGGCTTGATCAAGATGTAAATTATCATTAGCAGTTATTTAACTGAAATATTCAAATATTCAAATTGTTTCACTGAAACATTCAGTAAGAAATTCTGTTGAAGTTTATGTCTTCTGACAACTCCCTTGTCTTCTGAATATCCCTATTACCTAGTACAATCCTGCCAGTTCTTCCACAATACATCTGATCTTATAGTTTGCATAGTGATTTGTGGCTTGTGCTAGCTGTCAGGTTTTGAAAAGAGCAAAATTGTCTCTGGGGGGAAATCGTCATAAAAAATGACAATAAAAATGGTAGGCTAAGCATTTGCAAGCAGCACTAATCAACAGGTTTCATCCCAACCCGTCTTCTTTAGTGCTGCCGTTTGGAAAGCGTGATTGGTTGAAATGGATTCCTGGCCTCTGAGTGCAGTTACTGTAATATTTCTATGGTATTTGATCAGGATGAAGTGCCAGGTTTTATTGGAGACCGTGGAGCGTGGTAATGAAACCAAAGACCAGCACTTTAGCAGGATGGACCACATAGGAGGCGAGATATGAGCCATTAACATTACGGGTTAGTTATAACAAGCTGAATTATTACGAGATAATTTATCCCAGCTAGCGGACCATCTTTATTAGAAATGATGTTATCAGGCTACAATAAATTCATAGTGAAATGAATTTGGAAGTGTTTAGGTTAATTTATTTATTTAGTCATAAACTAGTCTCAAAGATGGTAGGTCCTGGATGGAGTAGAGAAGAATAATAGGCGATTGTTTGTTATGATATGTTTTTTGTGTGATTACAGCATAATGTGTATAAGTTGATGTGATCAAACACTGTCAATTATCCATTTTAACTGTTGCTGTATCTCCATCTGAAAACATCCCATTGTACGGTATCTCCCCAGACACCACCTCCCCCTCCGCACGCACACACACACACACACACACAAACATACACACACACACACACACACACACACATACACACACACATACACACACACATTCTCACAGTCACACACACACACACACTCTCACACGCTCACACACGCACACACACACACACACACACACACACACACACACACATATGCACACACACACACACACACACACACACACACATACTCACAGTCACACACACACACACACTCACACACTCACACGCACACACACACACACACACACACACACACACACACACAGACACACACACACACACACACACATACACACACACATACTCACAGTCACACACACACACTCACACACACACACACACACACACACACACTCACGCATGCACGCACGCACGCACGCACGTACACACACACACACACACACACTCACACTCACAGTCACACACACAGACACACACACCATTCCCCCCCCGGAGATATAACGGTAGCCACCACTCTGTAAATTCCTTTCGGGTTACCAGTCCAGCCCTCCGGCGTTTAACCGGTCCGCAGATCAGTCCGGGTTAAAGTTTAGCTGGTGTGATTAACGTGCATGTGGCAGCCCATGACACGTCCCCTTTACCCCCCCCTGGAAGCGGGGCGCGGCAGGGAGAGGAGAGGAGAGGAGAGGAGAGGAGAGGCCAGGGGAGCGACGTGACCGCAGACGCGGAGTGACTGTGATGTTTACCCCGTCTAATGGCCCCCTCCTCGGCCGCGGCGGGTCCTGCCTCGCCGCGGAGGAGCGGAGCGCCATATCTCACCGCGCCGGCGTTCCCGCGGCTGACAGCCGCCCTCCGCCGTCAGACTCGGGCTGCAGCGCTCCGACAGGCCCGCGCCGTCCCCCCGGGCCCCGGCCACGGTCCCTGGGGGGAGAGGGAGGGAGAGGGGGGGGGGGGAGGGACGCCGTGAAGGCTGCAGGCTCCGTGTGGCTGCTACTCTCCGACTGTGACAAGCTCTCGGTGGAAACTCACAGGGACAGCAGTCAGAGAGCCGCCAGATATCAACACCGCGTGTCACCGCCGCCCCAGGTCTATTTTTCATTTAACCTTTATTTATTTAACCAGGCGGGTCGGTTAAGAACGAGGTCTTATTTACCAAGACGGGGTTGCGACACTGCTAATTCTCACACCGCTCTTGCGGTCATTAAAGTCCTTTATTGTTTTGTTTTGTATCAACGTCTGTATTTTCTTCCCTGTCGTTCTCAGTGAACATCACGGAGCTGTAAGGCTGGACAGGAATTGAGGCGGTGAAGGTGGATCTCACGCCGGCGGTAGCCCACACTGTGTCAGAGCCACGCCGGCCTAATGATGAGTCTCACCCCCCCCCGGCCCCCCCCCGGCCCCCCGGCCCCCCAGCTCAGATTTTAATACGTATTGTCCGTGTTTTTGACACGGTTGATAAGCCAGCGCAGTGTTTTCCAGAATCTTCTCACAGCCC
Source organism: Conger conger (assembly GCF_963514075.1). Taxonomy (NCBI): domain Eukaryota; kingdom Metazoa; phylum Chordata; class Actinopteri; order Anguilliformes; family Congridae; genus Conger; species Conger conger. The sequence goes on along the minus strand of NC_083770.1, from coordinate 47,823,916 downwards.
TAACAGGTCCCGCGTGACAGATGCCGCCCGGCGAGAGAGAGAGAGAGAGAGAAAGAGAGAGAGAGAGAAAGAGAGTTGACGGAGGTGTGAGCTCTCTCGCCCCCTCTCCGTCCTGTTCTTTTCTTTCTCTCTCTCTCTCTCTCTCTCTCTCTCTCCGCACGCGGGTCGATAACGGCTTGACTGACAGGATCCCTCCCTCACAGGCTCCTTAATGGATTCCAGAGCAGGCCATTGGCTTTGTACCTAATGATGAGCTTATTGATGTGGGACATCCTGCCACTCTCCGGTCCGGAGACAAAAGGGCGGGGAGAGAGATCCTTCAGCGGCCGGCAGAGGGGGGGAAAGAAACGCCCGGAAACTTCAGCGTTGCCGAGTTACGGCGTGAGTGACACACGGGTTGAGGCTAGTCTGGGCTGTCAGGCCAAGCTGATGTGTTTTTATCATATTTTATTTTATTCATTTATTTTATTTCACAGTGACAATATGCATTAATAACATTTCTAGGGGGCCGTTTCAGAGACACAGATTAGGCTCAGTCCTGGACTACACTGAGTCCTGGAGGGAGAGTCTCCATTAAAAATGGAATTTGTTCCAGGACTGGGCTCCATCAGCGTGTGTGAAACAGGCCCTGGATGCGCCAGCCTTGGCCAGGGAGGATCGTTGTCCTCTGCGGTTCCTGGGCTGCGTATTCTGGCTGTGGGAGGAAACCCACACAAACACGGGCAGAACATGCGAAATGCCGGCCAGAACTCAAATCCATAGCCTCTTTCTTCCGAGATAACAGTGTTAATAATGATAATAATCATAATAAATCAAATGTATTACAGGCTTCTCATTGAGAGAACAATCTCGAGCCACTGACTACCACTGCTAGCCACTGCACCGCGGTGTTGCCCGCGCCGTCTCGCTTTGTTTACGCTCCGGTCCCGGGGCCGGCTGGCCGTCCTCTCGTCTCAGCCTCTCCGTCAGGAGACCTGCTGCTCGCCCCACCGCCGTCTACACGGCCGGCCCTCCGCTCCACTCGGGAGCGTTTAGAGTAACGCTGCTCCCGGATCCGCCCGCCCGCCCGCCGTCACCCCGAGAGCGAAGGCCCCGGGGCCCCCCGGCGGGGCCCCCCCCGCCTGCCACTCCGCCGCCCCTGCCTGACAGCTCTGCTCTTGTGGAAGGTGACAGGAAGTGAGGCGGGAGGAGCGGAGCGCGGCTGCCTCTGCCCCGGGCTGTCGAGCGGAGGGCGCGTGGCTCAGACGTCCTGTCCTCCGAGCGCTTATCTGCGCCTGTCTGATGCCCGCTGATAAGGGGAGAGACGTCGGATCTGATTCCCCCTCCCCTCCCCTTCCCCCCTTCCCCCCTGCACCAACCGCCCTTCTCCTGCCCGGAGAAACCGCATCAACTGTAAATAGCTCCGTATTGGCAAAACATTTAATGAGCTATCGATGGTTTCAGGCTCTTCTGGAACCACGCCCCCCCCTTTCCTTTCATCAAGGTGAAAACTTAATACGGGACCCACGTTCATCTGCTGGAATAGGTTATTAAAACTGCACTTCTGCCGTAATTATGTTCTGTGTGTGTGTGTGTGTGTGTGTGTGTGTGTGTGTTTGGTGTGTGTGCCCATGTGTGTTTAAGGTGAGTTCCGTAAGTCTATGTGGTTAAAATGCAGAGCTTAATTATTAAAGAGTATTTTTATACATTTTGGTTTCACGCGATATGGAATACCCTCAAATTAAAGCTCACAGTCTACACTTTAACCTCATGTTCGTTTCATTTCAAAAACCAATGTGCTGGAGTACAGAGCCAAAACGACGTCTCTGTCCAGATACCTATATATCTGCACTGTATGTCTTTGTCCCAAACATTATGGAGCTCACTGTATATATAGGCATTTGGCATTTAGCAGATCCTTTGAAGAGAGCCTTTATGCAGCTTACAGTCTTACATGCTTTTAATTGGTTGACTTGTCTTTTATGCGGTTGGGTGTTAACTGAAATAATTCAGGTGAAGTACGTTGTGAAGGGTGGAGTGGCAGCCTTTTCCCACCCGTTATACTCCACCTCCTCCCTGTCGTGTCACGGTTATTTTCAGCTAATCAACATGTTTTTCTCACTACAGCAAAATGCTAGAATCAGTTCACTCCGGTGAGCTGGTACTACCAGCCATTATTGGTTCATGAAATTGAACACATAATAGAACGCTTGGATTGAAAAGAAAAAAAAGCAGAAAAAAAAAAGCTAAAAGTGTTGGCATTTATAAGTATATAAGTTGAATGCAAGTATGTTCTATTCAGGGAGTGCTTGTTCAGAATCTGTTGCCTCTCTATTTAGAGTAGAGCTAGAGTAGGTTCCATGGCTTACTCTCTTTTATAATTTGACCTGGTTGGTCAGCTGGGTTCTCTTTGCAGTGATGAAAACTTGTGAATACAATGGGGTGGGGAATGCCAGGGATTGGTGACACGTTGTATGGAAATCCACCTTCGGTGTGAATTTGACTGGGATTGTAAGGACATCCACCTTCGGTGTGAATTTGACTGGGATTGTAAGGACATCCACCTTCGGTGTGAATTTGACTGGGATTGTAAGGACATCCACCTTGATGCGTGAGCCCGAAAAACGATACTGCCTGGAAAACCCTGACGAGGATACTCCCTTCCACAGTGCCGTGGTGGTCTGCAGTGGCCACAGTGAAGCAGGGCCTCAGTTTGACGGACTCTGACCGCGACCCCGTCACTCAAAGCCCCCGGGGCGTTTCGCTGACTGCGTGGTGATGTCATGCCTTCTCCCGGAGCGGCTGTCGATGGACCCCCGCTGCCGACTCCCCCGCTTTTAATTGGTGCAGAATGCGGGGAGCACGGTGACACGCCGTGTGTTCTAAAGATGATGACATCACAGTGGCGCCCTCTGGCCGCGGTGCGCTGGGGCAGCTTCCTGAAGCGCGATCAGATACGTCCTCGATATGTGCGGGAATCGAGACCCTCTTCTGGGATCTTTTTTTTTTTGCATCTTCGCGTCTTTGCTGCTGAAGCAGAACTCGGGCCATTAAGTATGATGTCACACAAGTTCACAAGAACAGCGAGACCAGACGAGAACAGAATTGATTAGCACCCATTATGCCATTTGAATTATGTGCACGGCTCAAACCTATTTTTAAAATGTTATTTTCCAGTGGACTGCATCAACATCTGTACTGAGCTGAACATTCAAAGCGAGAATGCTGCCCTTAAGCTTGGGCAAAGAGCCAGTAACTGTTGCAACATTTTTTTTTTTTTTAAATGAATGCCCAAAATGATTCCAAAAAAAACAAAACAACATATTTGCAAAGCTGCACAGCATGACATTTAGCATTGGACCTAATCCAAAACGAATCTCTAATAATTTAGCTGTCTTTTTACCTTTATAATCCTGGCAGAACAGATTGTTCCTTCCCGTTGATGTGGAATATAAACTTCATATTTGCTGAGAGATCACGCACGCGGCTCCTGGTGGCGGCGGCCGCCCCCGCGCTCCGTTAGTCTTCCTGGGACGCAGCGGGAAACGGGGCGAACGAATGTGCTTTTGATCCTTCCTGGAATCCGGCCTCTTTACGACCCTCATTGTGTCCCGGGGCAGATGGGATTGAGGGCTCCACGGAGGTCGTTGGCACCTTGGGTTTGCGGCGGGAATATCAAAGGCGAGGGAGCCGGGCCCCCCGCGCTCAAACGCGGCGCGGATCGATTGCCGGATCAACGCGCAACATCAAAAACCCGGATCGGTCCCCTGCCACCGCCTGCGTCTCTGCATGGGGGGAAATGAATCTGCACTGAAATGTAGGCTGGATGAAATGAATGTGAGCTGAAATATAGGGATGGATGACATTAATGAGAACTGAAATATAGGGATGGATGACATTAATGAGAACTGAAATATAGGGATGGATGACATTAATGAGAACTGAAATGCAGGGCTGGATGATATTAATGAGAACTGAAATGCAGGGATGGATGATATTAATGAAAACTGAAATGCAGGGCTGGATGAAATGAATGTGAGCTGAAATGTAGAGCTGGATGAAATGAATGTGAGCTGAAATATAGGGATGGATGACATTAATGAGCACTGAAATGCAGGGATGGATGACATTAATGAGAACTGAAATATAGGGATGGATGACATTAATGAGAACTGAAATGCAGGGCTGGATGACATTAATGAGAACTGAAATGCAGGGCTGGATGACATTAATGAGAACTGAAATATAGGGATGGATGACATTAATGAGAACTGAAATGCAGGGCTGGATGAAATTAGTGGGAACTAAAATGCAGAGCCAGGAAACTGCTCTTTGAGTGAGTCCTCCTGGTGTAAGAATGGAGGTAGCCATGCAGGAGGGTTTGGCGGCTCCAGATTAGACCCACACAAGGCTCTTGTGAGGTGGCATGTGTGTGAAGAGACAGGGAGAGAGAGAGAGGGAGAGAGAGAGAGAGAGAGAGAGCATGAATCCGGGGTCCTGTGGTCCGTCTGTCCGTCTGTCTGTGTGTGTTCAGCAGGCAGCAGTTGGGAGGGTACACAGATCAGGATTCTGCGCCAGCCCACCCCCCCCCCCCCCCTCTCTGTAATTAAGAAAAACATTTTGTGTGAGATTAGAGGGGAACCTGGCGTGCTATTGTGCTGGTCTGCTTGATTAATAAAAGGCGGCTAATTTTGCTCTAGTAAAGCTGCTCTCCAGAATGCTTCCTAATTACACATTAGCGGTGTGAATGGCCCCCGCCGCGCCCCCACCCCTTACCCCCCCGACCCCCCCCACTGGGCGTGCCCATCGGCACATTGCTGGCTCTCCCTCCCAGGAGCAGCTGATTCCAGCCAGCCCCCTGCCCCCAGCCCCCTGCCCCCAGCCCCCAGCCCCCAGCCCCCAGCCCCCAGCCCCCAGCCCACAGCCCACAGCCCCACAATGTGCAGCAGATGTCAGGAATCGAAGATGATGAATTATGAATACGGCGGTGATGCAAATTCCTGCGTAGTGGGGGTTAAAAAAAATTAAAATAAACGCTTATTCCACCTCACCCCCCCCACACCCCCCTTCCTGTACTTCCACCTAAACAAGAAGGCTGATTAAAAAAATTAAGAAAACATTTAAAAAAAAACGTTTTGATAGACTTTGCCGAGATGGTACGGGGGTTCATTTGGCGGTAAACAGCGGCAGATCTCCCCCTGATTGGCGGGGATGAATCCGGCGGGCGGCGGTGGCCTCCCTCGGGCGGCGGACACCGGGGGCCCTGACAGCTGGAGTCGGTGTCCTGGAGGTGGCAGGGAAACCAGCCCCCTCACTGCACAGCGTTTACATCGTTACCTGATTACGGTTCGGGGGGGGGCGGGGGGGGGGGGGGAGCGGGGCTCAGCGACAGCGACAGCTGCGGAGGGGACCGCCAATTAACGCGCGGCGGGGCGCGGCGTTCGCGCTACGAGCCTCAGCACGCGCTCCCGCCTCGCAGCCAGCCGCCATCTTCCGATTCGCCGGGTCGGCGGTTACGAGCTCCATCCTCCAAAGCCAATTTTACATTTCACATTTTAGTCATTTAGCAGACGCTTTTGATTGATCCAAAAGGTGATTTGATGTGAAACCATCAAATCTGTAAATTTGCAAAACATGCGAATGGGAGATGGTTTTGTCCCGTATGGGAGATGATTTGTCTCGTATGGGAGATGGTTTTCTCTTCTATGGGAGATGGTTTGTCTCATATGGGATATTGTACATCCTGTGCCCCATATGGGATATTGTTTGTCCCGTGTCTCGTATGATAGATGGTTTTGTCCAATATGGGAGATGATTTGTCTCGTATGGGAGATGGTTTTCTCTTCTATGGGAGATGGTTTGTCTCATATGGGATATTGTACATCCTGTGCCCCATATGGGATATTGTTTGTCCCGTGTCTCGTATGACAGATGGTTTGTCCCGTATGGGAGATGGTTTGTGCCGTATGGGAGATGGTTTGTCCTCTATGGGAGATGGTTTGTCTCGTATGGGATATTGTACGTCATGTGCCCCATATGGGAGATGATTTGTCCCGTATGGGAGATGGTTTTCTCTTCTATGGGAGATGGTTTGTCCCGTATGGGAGATGGTTTGTCTCATATGGGATATTGTACATCCTGTGCCCCATATGGGGGATGTTTTTGTCCCGTATAGGAGATGATTTTGTCCCGTGTCTCCCCTGGTCCTGCTGGTTTTGCCTGCTGTGGATGACCTACATGGACACGCGCTGGAACAGGAACAGGAACCGAGGGACGGGAATAGCCAAACCTCTCTTCGCAGCTCTCGTGGAAAACAGATCAAATTCCGGCTGCTTTACCGTTACTGTGAGCCACAAATGTAATTAATTTGATATAAAAACCTCCCACCCACCCCCCCACCCACCGTAGTCCTGCAGCGTTTCACTCAGCTCTCAGGTTCCTCTTTCTTTACAGTGACAACGAAGCAAGCCGCTCTGCCAAAAACCTCTGTCTTAACCAGTGTTTTAGTCCTGCAATGAGACTTAAAAAGACTGGAAAATATTTGCTTGTTTTAAGTCACTGTTGGCTTGATAAGTGAAATTGTCTTACCACCATAGCAAATCTTGAAATTGCTCAAATTGGCTTTCCTCATTGGCACATTTTTTGTTGTTGTATTTAGCAAAAGGGTTAGAGTATCTCTGTGTTCAGGGTTAGGGTATCACTGTGTCCGGGGTTAGGGTATCTCTGTGTTCAGGGTTAGGGTATCTCTGTGTTCAGGGTTAGGGTATCACTGTGTTCAGGGTTAGGGTTAGGGTATCTCTGTGTTCAGGGTTAGGGTATCACTGTTCAGGGTTAGGGTATCTCTGTGTTCAGGGTTGGGGTATCTCTGTGTTCAGGGTTAGGGTATCACTGTGTTCAGGGTTAGGGTATCTCTGTGTTCAGGGTTAGGGTATCACTGTGTGCAGGGTTAGGGTATCACTGTGTTCAGGGTTAGGGTTAGGGTATCTCTGTGTTCAGGGTTAGGGTATCACTGTGTGCAGGGTTAGGGTATCACTGTGTTCAGGGTTAGGGTTAGGGTATCACTGTGTTCAGGGTTAGGGTTAGGGTATCACTGTGTGCAGGGTTAGGGTATCACTGTGTGCAGGGTTAGGGTATCACTGTGTTCAGGGTTAGGGTTAGGGTATCTCTGTGTGCAGGGTTAGGGTATCACTGTGTTCAGGGTTAGGGTATCTCTGTGTTCAGGGTTAGGGTATCTCTGTGTGCAGGGTTAGGGTATCACTGTGTTCAGGGTTAGGGTTAGGGTATCACTGTGTTCAGGGTTAGGGTTAGGGTATCACTGTGTTCAGGGCTAGCCCATGGGTATTGCTGTGTTTAGCGCGTTATTTCACACTCTCTGAACGCTGTGGTCAACGGGTCCAACAGCGCCGGACTGGGCGCCTGTGAGGAGCCGTGATTGAATCGGACACCCTGTGAAAACCCGGCGCTGCGGCTCCGTCTGCCTGTGGACCTGGTGTCAGGGTCGGGAAGTGTTGCTGTGCCTCCAGAAACCAGCGAAGAAGAAGTGACTCGGTTACTGTGGCGACGCTGAATGGTCCTCAAGGTTAAGAGTGACATTTTACATTACATTTTAGTCATTTGGCAGACGCTTTTAATCCAAAGCGACTTACAAGTGCATAGGTTCTACCATAAGTCAGAGCATCACATCCAGAAACTAGCAAAATACACAGGAAATGCTGTTCTAAACATAGTTGTCATCAGAAGTGCATTTTTTTTTTTTTTTTTTTGGGGGGGGGTTAGACAAGGATAGGGATATCAGAAAGGAGGGGCAGGGGAAATCAGGAGGGAGGACTAAGATAGAGTTTGAAAAGGTGGGTTTTGAGTCTGCAGTGAGGAACCAATCATTCGCTCCGCCACCCCCAACTCACCCTCCCACCACCCAAAATGCCCCCTCTTCCCTCTAACTGCCCCTCCACTTGCCCCAAAGCCAGGCCTAGCGTCTGCCTCCTCTTCCTCCGTCCCATTCATCAAGGGCACGACAGCTAAAATTCATTTGAAGAAGAGGAAAGTGCCAGCTAATCCTTTCTGCGAGACATTGATAGACTAGGTGCTCTGGAGGACTTGCGCTGCAGTAATGAAATTAGGTTAAAACTGCTGGGGGATTGCAGATAATTGCCCTTGTCTATCACTGGGAATAACTGTTCCTCCGGTTCCACAATAGCCCTGGTCGCAGCTGCGCGGGTTCTTTAACGTTCCGGCTCCTTCCTCTGTTTACTCCCCGCTTGGCTCCTCTGATTGTCTGCCGGCCTCTGCCTGTGGAGGTTATTCTGCCCAAATTCTCTTCAGACCCCTGAGGAGTTAGCCCAGTCAAGGTAGGAGATAAGGCTTCCATTTTGATGATGGCCTTCCGCTCCTGGGGAATAACCCTGCCAAAAAAAATTAGGTTTGTTTTTTTTTTTCTTTTCCTTCTCCTGTTGTCTCTGTGCCAGTCCTCTTTTGGTCTATTAATGTAATTTCGTTCCGTTTTTTCCCCCCGACAAGTGCACCAAAAGCTGCCGCCCACAATGTTTTCCCGGAAAACGCCGTGGTCAGCGTTTAAGTGGCCCTCAGAGCAACTCAGCAGTATCGAGAAAAGGAAAAAAAAAAAAGAGAAAGATCTATTCACCGACTTATTTTCCGGTGAACGGCGTATGAACGCAGACAGAACCCGCGGCCGATTCATTACCCCGCGACTCGGCTGGCGTGTGCGCACGAGCGCTGGAGAGGACGTGGCTTTGTGTGGCGCGCGGAGGAGCGGGGAAGCGGAGCCGGCCCGTGATTGGTGGCTGCCGGCAGCCGCGCTCCTTCCGAGCTTCGCGAAGGTTCCGTCTCGCTCCTGTCGTATTCACACACCTCCGCGGGAATTGTGTTACCTTCCCCTTATCTCGCCCGCGCACGACACCGCCGCCACCGTGCTAGCGCCCGCTCAAACTCCCCGCTCAACAATAAAACTTAAACACCGCCTGCGCCTCTCCGCCCGGGGGGGGGGGGGCCCGGCCGCGCCCAGGGGCGCCGTAATGAACGCTGAACCTCTGATCTGAGCGGGAAGAACGGCGGTCGCTCTCTGAAGAGGGAGCGGGGCGGAGGAGACGGATGGTGGAGCCGTACAGAGCGGGCAGCTGGGAGTGAGGCGAGTGGGGGTGGGGGGGTGCTTCTCTGAGGTTCATTTTTCTTGATTTCCGGTTGGTTCCGTCAGCGCGGCCAGGCCGCGGGCCCCCCCCGCCGCTCAGGTGACGGCCGTGCCAGCTGGTGCGGCCGCTGACCACCGGCGATTTATTTCCCGCGGACGGTGATTTATGGCGTGGGGGGGTTGCGGTGGGGGGGGGGGGGGGGGGGGGCTGAGTTAGTGCAGTGTCCGGCACCGTCACGCCTAACCGCACAGGGGCCGCGCGGCCTAATTTACGCCCGCGGACAGTCACATATTTCACCCCTCTGTCGGGACGATGAAGATTGGTGGCGTCGGAGAAAGAGGCTGTGTACACAGTCCATTTTACCGCTGCACTCTGGGCCGGGCCGTTCATTAGGAAAACAAACACTGAAAAACGTCTCTCTTCGGCGGGGGCGATGCGTCGGGACCGGGCGGTGACTGATTCCTGGTCGTGTGGGTGGGGGGGGGGTTGGGGGGGGCGGCGGGCGGGGTTGGAGGGGTCGCCCCACACAGTGCTCCGAGCACAGCGGCGGTCTAATGCGCGGATGACTGTGTGCTTCACGGGGGGAGAGGCGTGATGGATGAATGTTTGATTCATGAGGCTCATTTGAGGCCCCGGGAGAGGGGTTGTGAGTTTGACCTTGGCTCCTGAAAGACCCACACGGTTCACCTGTACGACTGCACCAGCTGCGGCTAGTGGCCCTGCGGGGGGGGGGGGGGGGGGGTCAGGGGGGGTCCCCTCTGTGAGATACGTGCCGCGCAGAGACCCGCAGAACGACCCCGCTCAGAAAGCCTGGGCTGCCTTGATACTGAAGGCCAGAGGAGCAGCGTGGATGTGCAGAGGATTATTGAAATAGATGTTGTCAACAGAGACCTTTCACCCCGGGGGGGGCTGCTCTGTTGCCAAGGGGAGAGGATGGGGGCGGATATCGGAGTAGAGAAGGGGGTGTTTAGGGACACGAGTTTGCAGGTTGAGTCGCAGTCGACGGTTCCCTGGAGAGTTGCACTTTTGGAAAAAAAAAAAAAGTCTTTCTGACAAGTGACAGGTTTCCAGCTGAGCCTCGACCTCTCCCAGGGGCGGACGGGGGGCTGGGGGTTCGGGGCTGGGGAGGGAGAGCGGGGACTGTTTAGTTCCAGGACATCCTGAGGAATATGGGAAGAATTACTTCCTTCCAATGGTAAAGGGTTGGCATTTATATAGCGCAAGGTTGGTGGTTCTAATCCCGGTGTAGCCACAATAAGATCCGCACAGCCGTTGGGCCCTTGAGCAAGGCCCTTAACCCTGCATTGCTCCAGGGGAGGGTTGTTATTGTTCATAAGAGCGTCTGCCAAATGGCAGTAATGTAATTTGGTGTCTTGCTCAGGGACACGTTGACACCCTGAGCGGGATCGAAGCAGCAACCCTCCGACTGTCAGAGGACTGCTCTTACCACCTGAGCCAACGTCGCCCCAGAGACCAGTGCTGCAACAGTTATAAATGCCCTGATGATAATGCACTGTTTTAGGTGGACAAAATTATGGTGGCACCTGGAGTGGCCTATTCCAACACATTGTAATGCACTGTAGTAAATGGAGGGTTTTACCCTCATTCCACTGTCTCTGGGAAAGTAAACGTCTTATTTCTGTGGGGATTGAGCCAGGCAGACACACAAGAGAGGAACGTTACTGAAAGGCAACGTGATTACAAACGCAAGACATAAAAGGAGAAATGAAATGATATCACAATGAGCACAGCAGTCGAAAATGAAGATGTAAGGAAGCATTAAATTTAAATTTGGATGTTTCCGTGACATGGATTTTTTTATTTTTTTTACTGAATTATGAAACTGGAAAAATAGCTTTAAACAAACAAACAATAGGATTTGCATGAACAGGCGAAAGCGCCAAATGTAAACAATCCCCGCACCATAACCGCAAATACACTTCACTACGCGTAAAACTGCCTGCCAGAAAATAAATTTTGAACTCGCGATAGCAACGGCTGGGATACCGCTATGTAATTCTTAATCCTGATTTGTTTTCTATCAACTCATTAAAGAGACAATCCTCAAGGAAAGCCTTCGCAAGCTTTTCAGATATGCTGTACGTAGCTGATATTTACGCCGTAGTTATTTCACGTCAAAGCTTTTGCTGTTCGAAATTTGCTGAGCTGAGTCCATGAACAAGATAGTGACGGTTTTTATTTCACACAATAAATAGTCCTGTCGCTGTCAACACATTCTGTCCATTGCTAATCTTGAAAAGGTATTTACAGTTTTAATATAGATTTCAAATCCTGGTTTCCCCCTCCCTTTCTCTGTCTTGCTTTGTTCTGCTTTTTTGTGTATTTTTCCGGAGTACTTCTTCCGAGTATCCCTGTTGTCTTTGCTAAACTGACACCCCTGGATTAAACCACCATCTTTTTTTTTTTCTGTTGTTGTATTCTTTGTTGTATTTTTAAACCAATGCGAGTTGATTTTTTTCCGTCTTGTCTTTCACGGATTTAATTGAAATTGAACGATGAAAGGACACATTTATGGTAGCGTGTGTTCATGCATGCCTTGTGTAGGCCTACAGCTGATTTTTGTTACTGGCGGAGATCTATGTTATGTACTGAAATCTGTCTATATTTGTATTCACATAATTAAGATTAAAGAGGACATGTAAACTTGAAATGGTGCACTTTTGACATTTTGCTTTGATGCTCTGCTTTCTCCTCGGGCCTTCACTTTAGCGTCCAATTGGATTTTCCTTCCCTGATGTCAGATGGCAGACTAATGCGGATATTAATATATTCATTGCTCTGGTCAGAAAATCAATAACCACTTGAAACAGTCAACCACATGTGAGAGGGCTTGCGATAGTGACCCACTTCTTAAGCTTCCTCTGAAGGAGCGGTTGAAATCCAACCCGGCGCATCGTCTGGTGCTGTGGATAAGTGCGTTACACCATACCCTCACACAGTGCATGTGTGTAAGGTACTTTCTGACACAAAACGTGTGTGGATTCTTAAACATACTAATGTTTTCATAAATTTCGGAACGAAACGGTCTCTTTTTCTGCGGAAAAACATAACGTAAGTTATTAAGTAGGAGAAAGAACACACAACATTAAAAGCCCAGTTCTTGTTTTGTCTTCAGTTAGAGGTCACAAAGGTATGAGAGATAGTTGTGGTTTTCTTTCAGGGCTGACTGCTGCGTGGCAACGAGAGACATCGTGAGACGGAGGTGGGCACAGGAGCGAGAGAGGGAGGTAGAGAGGAAGAAGGATCGAGTGAGAGATGGAAAGAAAAAATCTGAGGTTCAGGCAGTCTCCCAAAAACCTCCAGTGAACCCGTGGTGTAAAATTAAATTAGTTTCACGTTCTTGCTGTGATTGCAGCCTTCAGATATGACCTCTTAGACATGACTCACTCCTAGCTTGCATGAGGTTTCAGGGCCTATCTGGCTTTAAAATGAATAAATAAAGAAACAAATCTGCCAATCAAAGGAACTGCCATCGAAGAAAAAGCTCTAGGATGCTGTTGTTTGTACATTGGATGAGAGGTGATGATCTTACGCCAGGAAAGGCCCTTTTGACACATACACATCACCCCAGGGACCGAAACAGATTCGCCGAGATCCAAAAAGATCACGCCCAACGGAGCATCAAAATGGCAGCCGGACAGGACAGGAGGGCGACCGTGGCGTCAGGCGTGGGAGAAGGACAGTTACGTCAGGCGGGGGAGAATGACCGTGACGTCATGGGCGGGAGAATGACCATGACGTCAGGCACAGGGAGAATGACCGTGACGTCATGGGCGGGAGAATGACCATGACGTCAGGCACAGGGAGAATGACCGTGACGTCAGGCGGGGGAGAATGACCATGACGTCAGGCACAGGGAGAATGACCGTGACGTCAGGCGGGGGAGAATGACCATGACGTCAGGCACAGGGAGAATGACCGTGACGTCAGGCGGGGGAGAATGACCATGACGTCAGGCACAGGGAGAATGACCGTGACGTCATGGGCGGGAGAATGACCATGACGTCAGGCACAGGGAGAATGACCGTGACGTCAGGCGGGGGAGAATGACCATGACGTCAGGCACAGGGAGAATGACCGTGACGTCATGGGCGGGAGAATGACCGTGACGTCAGGCGCGGGGGAATGACCGTGACGTCAGGCGCGGGGGAGAAGGTACAGAGCTTCATCCCCAGCGGTGGCTGAGCTCTGAGCCCCGGCGCAGTGTCACGAGAAGGCCGGCGTCTCTGCGCGGCACCGCTCTTAAACCCCGTTAGCGGCTTCAGCGGCTTTAGCGGCTTTAGCGGATGTGCAAACGGCCATTAGGAGACAATGAGTGACCTCGAGGAGAAGGATTGATGTGCGCTTCCTGGAGAGGGGCCCCGGTTAGTTCTGCCGCTGGTCGGAGAATAATTAAACTGAGCCCGCTGTGTGGCAGACTCGGTCAGGGGGGGGTTCATAAACAGCAGGCCCCAAACTCACCCCCCCTCTCAGCTCCCAGCCCCCACCGCCCTCCCGTTTGCTCTTCCAAAGGCATCTTCCCCCACCAGCAGCCGTGAATATTACACACACAGTCAGATGTTCAGTGTTTCAGTCAACTCTCACAGCATCTACTCTGCAGTCCGTAAGTATTTGGACTGTGACACATTTTTAATGTTTGTACTCCGGCAAAAACACAGTTGAAACAAACCAATAACAACGAGGTTTTTTTTTAATATCCATATTTGGTGAACTGTGTAGGAATTACAGCCCTTTTCATACATAGTGCCACCAAATTTTAGGGGTCCAAAAGTAACTGGACAATTGGCTGCTCAGGTGTGTTAAGTTTCATCGTTAGTTCATGCATAAAACAGCGAGAAAGTACTCTAGACCTGATTCTAGGAGTGCCATCTGCATTTGGAGTCTGTTGTCGTCTCTCAACATGAGGACTATGTCAATGCCAGTAGACTCATATAAAGTCTGTTAAAGTTGAACTGACATTTAACATTTTACTGTGAACTTCCTGTTTTTCCCCCAGGATTACAATGAATTGGCAATAGCGACAAACGTTTATTACGTTTATTTCCGAAGTCCTTTGTGCTCGACTTCGGCGTCGTTGTAATGAGATGCGCGGTCCGTACACGTGGTGGAATGCGATGGGTGGAATGAATTAATCAGCTGATGCAGAAAATGTGTCTTCATTCTCCGGGTGCGATAAGATCGCTTATTCCGCCCGTCGTATCGGCCGGCCGCAGATTTGCCGACCGCGCGGGTTACTGATTAGAGTTATGTGAAAAGATTCTTTTACGGTGCTCATACAGGGGGGGGGGGATCGCGGTCCCCATCGCAGAGTTAATCATAGATGCAGCACACTGACGGGGGGAACAAAACCCGAACCCCGTCACGAGCAAGGCCAGGCCCGTGCTGCTCGCCCTCTCTCCCTTTGTTGGGTTTTGTTAAGCTCTGGAGTCCCCGGGTCAATCATTAATTTCAATTTACATCGTTAGCATTCAGCTGCGGGGCCCGTGGGGGCCCGTGGGGACCGGGGGGGGGGGGGCGGTCCTGTGGGGGGCTCTTTCACAGTCCGGTCTCCATCTCTCCGCCCTTCCCACCCCCTGAACTCTGCTGAATGGAGGCCTCTCATGGCCCCGGCACCGCGGTCCACATTGGAGTGACGGCATAACGTTTGTGCAGTCACCTCTGAATGAGGGGGCCTCCCCCCCCCGTCCCCCCACGTTGGGGCCACTCCCTCCCCCCCCTGCCCCCCCCCCTGTTGAGTGTCTCACACCAGCTGTGGGCAGGACAATACGCCCGGGACGTCCTGTGACAGGCCCGACCCCCACCCCTCTCCTGGCTCTGTGAGGAGCAGGCCGGTGTTTCATGTGAAGGAATGGACTCTTCCTTCGTCAGCGGTGTGAAATGGGGGCAGTGTGAAAGAGGGCGGGGGCGGGGAGAGGGCTGTGAGCAGTAGGGCAGGGCAGGGAGCCGGGGGGAGGGGGGGGTGGGTCGGGGAGAGGGCTGTGAGCAGTAGGGCAGGGCAGGGAGCCGGGGGGGGGGGGGGGGGTGTCGCTGCGGGGGGTGTAAGTGTCGCGGTTTTGTGTCCTCAGCAGCACTGGTATTCAGAGCCGCACAATGCAGGCGCTCCAGGCCGCACGACCGCTCAGGCCTCCGCGTGTAATCGGCCGGGGTTTCCGCCCCTGACCCCCCCCCCCCCCCCAAATCCGCCAGGACCGTTCCTCACGGCTGTCACACCCCCTCTCGCGCGGGGGGGGCGCGGGGGGGCGGGAGGAAGTGTCTTCCGCATACTTCGGCCTTGTTTCTGTTTTGCTGCGGCTGGGATTTTCACACCCTCAACATTAAGCTCAAGGGCAAAGCCAGGCGTACACATTTTTCAGAAGCGGTTACGCATGGTTACAACTAGTAAACTAATAATATTCCAAACTTTTTTTTTTTATGAAATGTGGTTGAATGCATAATTTCTTTTTTTTGTACTTACCAGCTGTCCTTATGAAATGCAGCTTACACAGTTAACCCTTTTCACATACTGTTCATAGTTATTACAGGTCATTGTGTATTTTTATGAAGGTTGACCCCTGTCCACTAGTGATAGGAGAGTCATGTTTCATAAATGCCATAATGGGTAAACAGGCTGTCAATAATTTACTTGTTGGAACCAATAAAAATGAAAACCTTAGCTCCGCCCCTGTGTCTTCTGTGACAAAGCCGCCTTCTCCCATCTCCCGGGTAGGAAACGTGAAAGTAAACCGTGCAAACCGTAACCCTTCAGTGATATGAAAGTCAGAGGCAGGAGATGCGTTCGGGATGGATTGTGTTCACGGACTTCCTTCCTAGAGAGTAGCCCACAGCTTACACACGATTAGATTCCCAAAGTGGCAGCTCTTTCCAAAAAACTATACTTAGCACCCAGACGCGCTTAATGCACAATGACAGAGTGTGTGTCGGAGATGATTATGTCCTCTTCTGCTGCTTCTACAGCTCTAGTGAGTCTCCTTCTCCAGCCTGGTACAGTGTGGATTGCTCCTGTGGAGCTGGCTCTCCTTCTCTAGCCTGGTACAGTGTTGTTTGCTCCTGTGAGTCTCCTTCTCCAGCCTGGTACAGTGTTGTTTGCTCCTGTGAGTCTCCTTCTCCAGCCTGGTACAGTGTTGTTTGCTCCTGTGAGTCTCCTTCTCCAGCCTGGTACAATGTTGTTTGCTCCTGTGAGTCTCCTTCTCCAGCCTGGTACAGTGTGGTTTGCTCCAGTGAGTCTCCTTCTCCAGCCTGGTACAGTGTGGTTTGCTCCAGTGAGTCTCCTTCTCCAGCCTGGTACAGTGTGGTTTGCTCCTGTGAGTCTCCTTCTCCAGCCTGGTACAGTGTGGTTTGCTCCTGTGAGTCTCCTTCCCTAGCCTGGTGCAGTGTGGTTTGCTCCTGTGGGTCTCCTTCTCCAGCCTGGTACAGTGTTGTTTGCTCCTGTGAGTCTCCTTCCCTAGCCTGGTGCAGTGTGGTTTGCTCCTGTGGGCGTCCGTTTTCCCCGCACCGTGGCTGTGCGTTTCGGTCGCGTTATAAAAAACTGAAATAAACAGCGGAAACAGCTGTGACTCCGTTGCCGTGACACCGCTGCTGGATAATTGATCAGTCCTGACTTGATGGTGTTTGCGTATGACAGCGTGCGTGCGCGTGTGTGCGTGTGGGAGAGGGAGAGGGAGAGAGGTGTTGAACTGGGTGTGCCGGGAATGCCTAATGAGTTATTAAAGCTGAAAAACGCGCAGAATGGCGGTGCATGATTGTGCATCCCGATGATGGCATAACGCTGATTTATTCCTTTTATTTTCTTGTAAACCTTGCGATGCGGCTCAGAAGCTCATCTCTCCCAAACGTGCTGGCCAGGCTGTGGGTAACACAACCCAACCCAACCCGACCCAAACCAAACCAAACCCAACCCAACCCAGCACAGCTCAGCTCTGCTCAGCCCAACCCAACCCAACCCAGCTCAGCCCAGCCCAGACCAACCCAACCCAATCCAACCCAGCTCAGCCCAACCCAACCCAACCCAGCTCAGCCCAGCCCAGACCAACCCAACCCAACCCAACCCAGCTCAGCTCAGCCCAACCCAATCCAACCCAGCTCAGCTCAGCCCAACCCAACCCAGCTCACCCCAAACCCAACCCAGCCCAACCCAACTCAGCCCAGCTCAGCCCAGACCAACCCAAACCCAACCCAACCCAACCCAGCTCAGCCCAGACCAACCCAACCCAGCCCAGCCCAGACCACCCTTCTGATTTCACTCGCCATTTAGGTCAAACTTTACTCAGGTTCCAGCCATCTGTTTGAAGGGCTCTGAGCCAGGGCTGGGGGTGCAGTCTGGCCTGTGGGTCCTGACAGACCCATCAGTCGCAGAGTGGAAGGGCGTCCATAGGGGGCGCTGTGGCAGGGCACATTTTTCACTTCCATGGCTTTTCTGCTTCCAAGATGTATCTCTCTCTTCTTCGCTTCTCCCTCTCTCTTACTCTTTCTCCCCACCCTCTCTCTCTCTCCCACACTTTCTCAATTCTCCCTCTCTCTCACTTTCCCTCCCCTCATCTCATTCTCTCCCCTCTCTCTCACACACTATC
Organism: Conger conger; assembly: GCF_963514075.1. Classification (NCBI taxonomy): domain Eukaryota; kingdom Metazoa; phylum Chordata; class Actinopteri; order Anguilliformes; family Congridae; genus Conger; species Conger conger. The sequence goes on along the minus strand of NC_083770.1, from coordinate 47,806,203 downwards.
TCTCTCTTGCTCTCTCTCCCTCCCTTTCTCTCCCTTCCTCACTCTCTCCCTCCCTCTCTCTCTCTCCCTCTCTCCCTCCCTCTCCCTCTCTCTGCCCCCCTCTCTCTCTCGCTCCCTCTCTCCCCTCTCTCTCTCTCCTCCACTCTCCCCTCTCTCTCTCTCCCCTCTCTCTCTCTCTCTCTGTTTTATCAGTGTCCCTCAGAGCCGCACAGGAGCGGATGATAAAGTTTGGCTGCTTGGTTGTATGAGGCTGTGGCATTAGATGCATTAATCTGACTCTTATCGGGTGAGGAATGATGCGTTGAAATAGCCGCTGCTGGCCTGGCCTTTGTTGTCATGTGATTAGAATCAGCCATTAAATCACGGCGTGCCGTTCGCTGACGGGGGAGGCCTGGCATTCTAATACCGCCGGCCCCGCCCCCTTCCCGCCGCCCCGGTCCTCCTGCGGAGATGCGGGGACGATTTTAAAATAACGGAGATTTGTGATCGTGAGATGATTTCTCCTTTTCACACGTTATGAAAACTCGGTTTGACCAGTAGCCTGTTCTGTTTAGGAGGACCTTGTTTGAATAAAGCATTTAAATGTCTCCCCCCACCCCCCCCCCCTCCATTTTTCTATATTCTGCTGTTTTTCTCTCTCTGTGTATCTATCTATCTATCTATCTCAAATCCAAATAAGCTTTACTGGCATGACAACTAAGGTTACGCTTAGTTTGCCAAAGCATTGACTGACAAAACAAGCATAACAAACCTAACAGATAACTACAATAAACATACAGAAGAAATGTACATTTACATATAGAACACATAAAATTGGATTATAACTGGTCTTTATTTAGTGTGTTCCCCCCCCCCCCCCCTCTCTCTCTCTCTCTCTCACTCTCTCTCTCTCTTTCTCCTTCCCTCTCTTTACCTGTCTTTCTCCTTTTCTTTTGGAGCAGAGAGCAGAGGGAGATTGACTGTTCTTTATCAAAGCCGGACATGGCAGAGGGAGATTGACTGTTCTTTATCAAAGCGGGACACGGCAGTGGGAGATTGACTGTTCTTTATAAAGGCCCGACTGGCGGCCCATCGGATGTGAGGTAGGCCGGCCCGCAGGGGCAGGACGGGGAGTAATGAGTGTTGATGTGCCAGTCGGTTCTGTTTATGCTCACCTCACGCGTCGATACCGGGGCGCTCTCCTCCGGCGGGCGGAGGGCAGGGGGGCATCGACTCCCTCCGCACCGCGGCTCCGCACGCCCGGCACGGCCAGGAATAACCTGTCGCCTCTCATCCCGAGCGACGACAGAGCCGCGGACGACATCCGCCCGGACAGGGGGCTCCCCGTGCGCACTTCACCGTGCCCCCCCCCCCCGGAGACGGCAGTTCGCAGGACGCACAGAGCGATTCTGCAGCACTCAGAGGACGGGTTTAAAAACGCACAGCCTGTCCGAGCGAACGGGCCCATTCAGGGCTCAGCCTCTCACAGAATAGAATAGAATAGAATAGAATAGAATGGAATAGATTAGAATAGAATACAATAGAATAGAATATTGAATAACAGTTTGTTTACTTTTATTTCACAGGTGGGTGCTACACATCAGAGGCGAGTTTCCCCCTCATCAATGTAAAAAAGCAGTATAGAAATGCAATGATCTATTTTAATAAAATAAAATAAAATTAAAAAAACATGGGCATGTGGCTATCCGGGTTGGTCCATATCGGTAGAAACACAATAATCCTGTCCTCAATAATTCATTAAAATACATGAAGCGCAAGATCATCTTAATGCAAATTAGTTGTACAGTATGCCAGGTGTACAGTGGGAACAGAGTAATCTAAATGGAATTACACGAGCGAGCGTCTCTAATTACGACAGAGCACGGCCGCGGGTTAATGGGGTCCGGCCTCAGAATGTAGCAGCACGCCCCGTGTCGTGTCGGGAGAGTTGTGACGTCAGTAACGCCGTCCGCCTGCTCTGTGCGCTCCACCGTTTAGAGGCGGGTTAACTGTCATTAGTCTGTAAACATTTCACTTTCACACGCTACAAAAAGTCTTGAGTTTCAGGAGGGGCATGTGGAACGGGTGAGCGTGGATTTAGTTTTCTTACACCTCGCCGAGGGCAGTCAGCTCTAATCGTCTCTGCCTCTCTCTCTCTTCGTCCGAGTCGTCGTTCTTTCGGCTGCTTTCCCTCTCAGCTCCTCACCGCCGGTTTCATCCTCCCACACGAATCATTGTCCTTTTTCGCCTCGCCGGAAGAGAGTCGACCCCCATTGATTGAGTGCGTCTGACCGGCCGCTGTTTGTGTGCCGCTGATGCATTCGGTTTGTCCCGCAGCCGGGCGCGTTGAGGTCATTCACACTGCGAACGCTCTGCCGCGGCTCTGTCATGTCACATTTTAACAAGCGTCTGCTTAATTCTCCCGTCGCCGGTCTCCGAGCTCTGTTGTCTGCGGCGTCGGGGAAGGTTCCGGGGTCCAGACAAGCACACATTAGCATAAAAAGCCCATGTTGCTGAGGAAACAAGGATACATTCTTCTCGGCTGTGTCAAGAAGGTCATTACGCACTCCAATTACTTTGCAGACTCGCACAAAACCTACAGGCTTTCCATTGCATCGGTTATCATTTCATCTTCCATAACCCCGGGTCTGTTATTTAGTGTCCATTTTGTGATAGTTTGTTTGGTCAGACAGGTACTGTAGCTGTTTTACCTGATTATTCATCACTGGGAGCGGAAGATGACAGTATGCCCAACTGGGCAAGACAGAGGTGTCATATGATTCCAAAGCAAGAAATTAGCATTGTGATTATTTAGGCTTTTTTTTCTTTTTACAGTGCATTACTATTTAGACATTCATATCCAGAGTGATGTATAGGAGTTTATGCTATACCGTCAGACTCGGCAAGCTAATATCTTTAGTTTTAGCTACATAATTACCTGATGCCAAGGTAGTTTATTTTTTCACTTTTACATACTTCCATTACCTCCATTTCTGAAAGCATGTTCACCAGCTATTTTTTCTTTGCCATTTATATAGCGCCTTTATCCAAAGAGCTGTACGACTGATGTTTCTCATTGACCCATTCGCACACACTCACGCACCAGTGGCAATTGGCTGCCATGCAAGGCACCATCCAGCTCATCAGGAGCATTTGGGGTTAGGTGTCTTGCTCAGGGACACTACGACACACCCAGGGAGGCTATCCCTCCGGCTGCCAGACGACTGCTCTTACCGCCTGAGCCAATGTCGCCCCAATGACAGTTGCTTTTTAGCTTGTTAGCTGCTTATTGGCTATCCTGTCATAAAATATATTAATTGTTTGTCATCCTGCTATAATTTCACAAGAATGCACACTTATTTAACTCGTGACACACATCATTTAATAATGAGCCATGGAATAATTTGCTGTTATATACGGTACATTACATATATTTACTTCAATGGAATCTGGAGAAGAGAAGCCATTTTCTAAAATGCAGTGAATTTACCCTCTCTGCCATTACTGCTTGTTTGCTTTAGTGCTGAATTACAATGATATTCTTGTGTATGTGTGTACTATTTAAATGTGTGTATATCTCACTTGCTTTGCTGCGACCCATAGTTAATGAATAGATGGAGTTGCTGTAGTGTTCTCCTTCAGGAAGGGTTTTGTTTGTTTGTTTGCACTCTGCTAGGAAGCTGGTCCGTGTAACATTGTTCATCTAGATGGGACTTTAATGGGGGAAAGAATCACAAATCTGTTGTTCAGGCGCTCCTAATTCATTTTAAGTTGCACCGCATAAAAAACCCTTTCGCTCTGCAGGAAATGCTAACAGCGTTTGTAGTATCATCCGGAGAAACACAGTCTTTCTTTAGTCTGTGTAGGCAAAGGGTGGCCCTGATTTCAGAGCGTTTATGAAGGTTATCGACTGTTTCCACAAGTGAGAATGCTCTATATAAAAGCACTTCACACTCTTGAGTGACTGCTGATTATAAAAGGAGTTGGCAAACTAGCGCTGGCAAAAATATATCTGAAGTTGATGAAATGGAAATCATTTGTTAAGACTTGTTAGTTTTATCGCCTGATGAAACCTTTTTTTTTAATATTCACGCAAAGTAAAAACAGACTTTTCACATGGTTTAATCCATATAAAATAGCTGTATATCAGAGTGGTTGGACTGTGACCAAGGATTATGTATTAGAGAATTCGCAGTGTAAGCCTTGGTTTTTGTGTCAAATGACATTATTTCAAGGAAGCCATTTTAATGGAAAAGTAATGTAGATAAATGGGGCTCAGGGTGGTTCTGTTTTAGTCACCCTTTCTCTGGCCTGAGAGGAGAGTATCCTGCCTTGTCTGGGATCAGCCCTCTCATCTGTGACCCTCGATGCCAGGTTCTTTCCGGATTTGTGTCACATCCATCAGGGGTTGTTTGAATGCGATGTGAACACAGGAATAGCCTGACATTTAGACCAAAGCTGTGCATCCTGTCTGTGGCCACGGGGTGCGTGTCCTAGAAACGGACGCTATGCTGCCGTCCGTGTTGAGCTGGTGATACCATGGAGTGAACACGGGTACTGGCTCCAACTTCGTTTTTGGGTTTTGAACTGAGAACCGCTGTCTTGCTGATACTTGCTGCATCTCTTTATAATCGAAACCATCGAGTCAACCTCAGTTTACACCCTTAAAACAGCCTGCTAATGGGCCAGGTGCACAGTGTGTTTCTGCTATTAAAACAGCCTGCTAATGGACCAGGTGCACAGTGTGTTTCTGCTATTAAAACAGCCTGCTAATGGACCAGGTGCACAGTATGTTTACACCCTTAAAACAGCCTGCTAATGGACCAGGTGCACAGTGTGTTTACACCCTTAAAACAGCCTGCTATTGGGCCAGGTGCACAGTGTGTTTCTGCTATTAAAACAGCCTGCTAATGGGCTAGGTGCACAGTGTGTTTCTGCTATTAAAACAGCCTGCTAATGGACCAGGTGCACAGTATGTTTACTCCCTTAAAACAGCCTGCTAATGGACCAGGTGCACAGTATGTTTACAACCTTAAAACAGCCTGCTAATGGACCAGGTGCACAGTATGTTTACAACCTTAAAACAGCCTGCTAATGGACCAGGTGCACAGTATGTTTACAACCTTAAAACAGCCTGCTAATGGGCTAGGTGCACAGTGTGTTTCTGCTATTAAAACAGCCTGCTAATGGGCCAGGTGCACAGTGTGTTTCTGCTATTAAAACAGCCTGCTAATGGACCAGGTGCACAGTATGTTTACACCCTTAAAACAGCCTGCTAATGGACCAGGTGCACAGTATGTTTACAACCTTAAAACAGCCTGCTAATGTACCAGGTGCACAGTATGTTTACAACCTTAAAACAGCCTGCTAATGTACCAGGTGCACAGTATGTTTACTCCCTTAAAACAGCCTGCTAATGGACCAGGTGCACAGTATGTTTACAACCTTAAAACAGCCTGCTAATGGACCAGGTGCACAGTATGTTTACAACCTTAAAACAGCCTGCTAATGGACCAGGTGCACAGTATGTTTACAACCTTAAAACAGCCTGCTAATGGGCTAGGTGCACAGTGTGTTTCTGCTATTAAAACAGCCTGCTAATGGGCCAGGTGCACAGTGTGTTTCTGCTATTAAAACAGCCTGCTAATGGACCAGGTGCACAGTATGTTTACACCCTTAAAACAGCCTGCTAATGGACCAGGTGCACAGTATGTTTACAACCTTAAAACAGCCTGCTAATGTACCAGGTGCACAGTATGTTTACAACCTTAAAACAGCCTGCTAATGTACCAGGTGCACAGTATGTTTACTCCCTTAAAACAGCCTGCTAATGGACCAGGTGCACAGTATGTTTACAACCTTAAAACAGCCTGCTAATGGACCAGGTGCACAGTATGTTTACAACCTTAAAACAGCCTGCTAATGGACCAGGTGCACAGTATGTTTACAACCTTAAAACAGCCTGCTAATGGGCTAGGTGCACAGTGTGTTTCTGCTATTAAAACAGCCTGCTAATGGGCCAGGTGCACAGTGTGTTTCTGCTATTAAAACAGCCTGCTAATGGACCAGGTGCACAGTATGTTTACACCCTTAAAACAGCCTGCTAATGGACCAGGTGCACAGTATGTTTACAACCTTAAAACAGCCTGCTAATGGGCTAGGTGCACAGTGTGTTTCTGCTATTAAAACAGCCTGCTAATGGGCCAGGTGCACAGCGTGTTTCTGCTATTAAAACAGCCTGCTAATGGACCAGGTGCACAGTATGTTTACACCCTTAAAACAGCCTGCTAATGGACCAGGTGCACAGTATGTTTACAACCTTAAAACAGCCTGCTAATGGGCCAGGTGCACAGTATGTTTACAACCTTAAAACAGCCTGCTAATGTACCAGGTGCACAGTATGTTTACAACCTTAAAACAGCCTGCTAATGGGCCAGGTGCACAGTGTGTTTTTTGCTAATCAGGTATTCAGAGAGCACTCTTTTCTACCCTCTCTTGAGGGAAATACTCTTATTTTCACCAAACTCAGTTTTGAATGGTATATTGGGCGACATTGGCTCAGGCAGTAAGAGCAGTCATCTGGCAGTCGGAGGGTTGTCGGTTCGATCCCGCCCTGGCTGTGTCGAAGTGGCCCTGAGCAAGACACCTAACCCCTAAATGCTCCTGACGAGCTGGTCGGCGCCTTGCATGGCAGCCAATCGCCGTCGGTGTGTGAGTGTGTGTATGAATGGGTGAATGAGAAGCATGACTTCCATATACCTTACCATATATCTTCACACAACTTCACTACGACAGGACCTGAAATGTGCAAGTCTCTTTTTTAGTTTCCTTCTGATTGTTCCAGCAACCCCCACCCCACCCCAGGGATTCCAGATTGTCAGTCATTCTCTAATCCCAAATGCGCAGATCAGATTTGCTCTGTGAGCTAATTGATTTAACTCATCAGGGTGTGCAACGCCAGTTGGGCCTTGTACGTATTGTTGAGGTGGCATGAAATCGAAGGGCATTGTAACTCCTTTCTCTTTAAGCAAAGCTACATTTACATTTTCTATATCAAAACCATCAGGCGCAATGCATGGATATTTGTCGACTTGACGGCAGAATTGTGTTTGTGTTCGTTCCAATGACCTTCGGCTGCACATTGCTTTGGATAAAAGCGCCCGCCAATTGCAATGTATTTCAGTATAGATTTAGAGGTAGGTTATCTCTCTCAATCTAATCCAGCACAGGCCCTTGTTATCTTTAGAGATTATTTTCAGAGGTTGCCCTTTCTTCCTTAATCGTAATTAATTGGAAGAGGTATAAAAATAACTATTTATTCATCATTTTTCCAGACAGTAGGCTATGCACAAAAAAAGACACAAAGCACAGACACAAAGATAGTGGAATGTACAGATAGTAAGAGTAACAGTTAAGTAAGGTCATACAGAGGCAATGTAAAAAATATACAAATACAATAAAATTGTAACATAATTGTGGAAGAAAAACTTTTCAAACCAAGAATAAAATGGGATTTGACCATTGCGCGTTTGTCACGACGTTGGGGGTGAGAAGATTTCTCCATAGGAGCCGATGCCCTCAGGGCCTGACCTGTGTGTAGGGTTTCTGTTATTCACTCCTCTGTTGCATTCGGGAACAGAAGTCTTTCCTGTTCAAAGCTGTTAGTTCATTTAAACTGTGTTTTTCAACGGTTCCCTTTGATTCTGTTCTGAGGGAACAATAGCTCAATGGTCCTGTGTGACAGTTAGAATGCAAAATACGTTTTTTTTTTTTTTTAATGTTGTTTATTTAAGCATGACTTATTTTCAGTGGAGTACATTTGCATACGAGAATATTACTACTTATTAAAAATGTATGCAGAGTTCATTTTAATTCAGACATACATGGAATGTATTCCAATGAGTGACTGAGAGCAAAGAGAAAATATATTTAATTCCCGCTCTGTATGTAAATAAGAAATGTGCTGATTGCAATATCAAAGGTACTCCTCTTTGAATAGTCATTATTTCCAAATGGTAAACTCGGATTTAAAAAAAAACACAAAAGGAAATAAAAGCTGCAAGTATCATTGTGATATTTTCGGCTGAATTGAATAAATGCCGGGGTTTTTAAAAAGACATTTTTTGCACATATCCCCTGATCAAAAGAGCCCATTACACTCCTCTAATTAGACCCAGATAAAATATGCAAATTATTCCATAATGCAAAATAAGTGGGCTTCCTTTTTTTTGTGCATCTACATTAAAGTATAAATTGGGCTTTGAATAATTTGCCGTGACATTTAATTCAGCTGAAAATGAATCTCCTCTCCCAAGATTTCATCTCATTATAGTTCCTGTCCCTGCTCAGCCGAACAGGGGCCTCTGTCCCGCGTACCTGGAGAACGCAGGCCTCGGGAATCCATTACACACCAACTCAAACCTCCTTAATTACACAGAGCGTTCGGCCGACCTTAAACCGACCTAAACACAACCGCCCCTTACTGCAATACACAAAGCAAACGGAACAGGAGAGAAGAAGAAGAAGAAGAAGAAGAAAGAATGAAGAAGGGAGAAGAGAAAGAAAAGAGTTTCTGCTTTGTCTTTGTGAGGACCGTCTCCCGGGACCAGCGGCGCAGTTTAAAAGTGACCTCAGGGCCCGGCTCGCGGCAGAACAGTGGATTTACTGTGTGGTTTGGTACTTTCAAATTTGCACTTTATATATATTTTTTGACGTAGAGAACTTAAACGTAAGCAGCACAGCTGGCTCTCTCCCCTGGGTGCCACGGCGACCGGCACTGGGTTGCTGATTGGCCCTTTGAGTTGAGCCTTATTTGAGTACTGCTCACCAGGATCCGGGTGTGTGGGCAGCGCTCAGCCACACGTATTTACCTACAAGATGGGCTTATCAATCCACCCAGGGCCACAGGAAGTGCTTGCAAATGACTTGTCTGATGGGCTTTCTCGATCGGCCGCTGATATTCAAATCGCCGCAGACGAGAGACGACAGGACGTAGGAGTTTCCTAAACAAATGCCGGCCCCGCCGTCCCAGAGTGCAGTTCCTGTTTGTGTTTGTGTTCGTGTTTGTGTTTGTGTTCGTGTTTGTGTTTGTGTTCGTGTTTGTGTTCGTGTTTGTGTTTGTGTTCGTGTTTGTGTTTGTGTTTGTGTTTGTGTTTGTGTTTGTGTTTGTGTTTGTGTTTTGGAACGTCTTCACTCAGACTTCACCACTTGTTTTTCACTCGGCATCTGCGCATACGTAATAACTGTGTCAAAGCAGATTAAAGTGATGCATGCCAGTGGTTGTGTTTGTGTGTTTGCGTGCGTGCGTGTTACTACATGTAATCTGTGCTATATCTAGAGACAAATCTTTACTTTCTTTTTGCTAGTTCCCGGAGTCTGAACTGAAGTCACGCAGTCGGTGTGCTCAACTGGTCGCTGATCCTGACTTTGCCGTTCCGGCGCTGTTATTTACCCCACCGACGAATCACAACTGGCAGAGTCACAACACCAGAGTGAGAATGATGAAAACAGAGGGGATTGTGGGAAGGCTCTCTGGGCTCATGGTCTGCCCGGCGGTTGTGGGTAGGACGCTGACTTTGCCCTCCCGTCCACTTGATGAATGCCTCTCCAGTAGCCACCCCCCTCCCGTGCTGGGGCCTATTGATCCGCCCCATGCTAATCTAGTGTGAATGTGGTCTCAGTGTCTCCACAGCCAACAGCAATCAATGGGAGCGGGAGGGCCCTTCCCACAGACCCAGGGCTGGTAGATAGTAATGAAATAAAAGCAATGGGCCCTGAGTAAGACTGTCTGCCAGCGGCCCCCCCCCCCTCCACCACCACCACCTCCTCCCCACATGAATATTTAACGACGGGAGGAGGACAAAGAGGGGGCCAAAAAGAAAGAGAAAAAGGGAAAGGAAGGTCGTGCCTCAGATCACACTTCCCCGTCTGGGGGAGGGGTCAGAAGTGTGACTCGGGTGCGACCCTTTTGCGTGTCCTCCTGCGCGGTTCTGCGTCGGCCCGGTCGCTCCGCGGTTCTGCGTCGGTCCGGTCGCTCCGCGGTTCTGTGTCGGTCCGGTCGCTCCGCGGTTCTGTGTCTGTCCGGTCGCTCCGCGGTTCTGCGTCGGTCCGGTCGCTCCGCGGTTCTGCGTCGGTCCGGTCGCTCCGCGGTTCTGCGTCGGTCCGGTGGCTCCGCGGTTCTGCGTCGGTCCGGTCGCTCCGCGGTTCTGCGTCGGTCCGGTCGCTCCGCGGTTCTGCGTCGGTCCGGTCGCTCCGCGGTTCTGCGTCGGTCCGGTGGCTCCGCGGTTCTGCGTCGGTCCGGTCGCTCCGCGGTTCTGCGTCGGTCCGGTGGCTCCGCGGTTCTGTGTCGGTCCGGTTGCTCCGCGGCTCTGCGTCGGTCCGGTCGCTCCGCGGTTCTGCGTCGGTCCGGTCGCTCCGCGGTTCTTCTCGCAGCGCGTCGGAGGCGCGGTTCACCGTGTCGTGGAGCGCAGAGAGACGGCGCTGTGCTCAGCAGCACCGCGCCCCCCGGGGAGAGGACATTAATCTGGGTGATGCGTGGCTATTCAGGGGGACCGAGGGGCCGTTTATCCGGGTGTCACCCTGCGCCCCGCGTGGCTGTTCGGGGGCAAACAGGGGCCAGGGGAGCGCAGGAGAACGGGGAACGGCGTCAGCTGGACAAGGTCGCGGAGGTCAACCGTGCGCACAGAGGGGTCAGGCACACTTAAGGGTGCTTTGTGTTTCAGATCACAAGAGCCCTCAAAACATTCAGGTCTGCATAACGTGATTACATAATCACTTGATTGAGCGATTACTTGTGCTCTCAGTGACAACTTTATTTAGGTATTTATTAGACTTATTTTCTTTACTTCTACTGCTGTAGCCTATCCACTTTGTGTTGTGTGTTCAGAGATGCTCTTCTGCATACCACTGTTACTGTCACCTTCCTGTCTGCTTTGACCAATCTGGCCATTCTCCTCTGATGTCTCTCATTAACAAGGCATTTCTGTCTGCAGAACTGCTGCTCACTGGATTTATTTTTGGTTTTTTTGCACCATACTTTGCAAACTCTAGAGACTCTAGTGTGTGAAAATCCCAGGAGATCAGCAGTTTCAGAGATACTCAAACAACCCTGTCTGCCACCAACAATCATTCCACCATCAAAGTCACTTAGATCCCATTTTTCCCCATTCTGATGTGAACATTAACTGAAACTCCTGACCCGTATCTACATGATTGCATGCACTGCACTGCTGCCACATAATTGGCTGACTAGATAATCGCATGAAAAAGTAGGTATAATAAAGTAAAAATGTTCCTAATAAAGTGCTCAGTGAGTGTATATCAAACATTACTTGTGTATTCGTATTGAGGCATTAAAACGGTGCTAGCACCAGTGTATTTGGAGGTACGCTTTCGCAGTTTATAAATAAAGACGCTTCCGTCTGCTTTGTTTCCTAACAATCAATTAACCAAATGCAGAGGGCTCCCCTCAGTTGCCGTTGCTGTTACCCGTAACACGTGAAGCGCGGTGGAGCTGTTTCTCTGCTATCGCTGCGGTTTTAATCTGTTTCAGCACCTACGTCTACAGGTGCAAACCTGGGAGTAAGACGAGCAAAAATATCACTGGAAAGCCTGCCGTACGCCGCGGCTAGATCATCGCTTCAGAGAAACACGCAGCCTGCTGCTAGGAAAGAGTGCTGCTCACGGGCTGTCCTGCCAGTGTTCAGGTACCGCAAACACTTCCAGGTAAATGGTTGGCATTCATATAGCGCCTTTTTCGAAAGCGCTGTACAATTGTTGCTTCTCATTCATCCATTCATCCATTCATACACACACTTAACAGCAATTGGCTGCCATGCGAGGCACCAACCAGCTCGGGGGGGTTAGGTGTCTTGCTCTGGGACACTTCGACACGCCCAGGGCGGGATCGAACCGGCGACCCTCCGTCTGCCAGACGACTGCTCTTACCACCTGAGCCAATGTCGCCCAGGTGTGCTGTGGGACTCAACACAGCCCAGTGCGTTGCTGTGTGACTCAACAATATGAAAACCACAAACCCGTCTACAATGAGCTCAGCTCCAGCTCCAAAATGTGCGGCTGTTCTTGTAAACCATTGCACTTTTCCCCATGTTCCCGTGCTCCTTTCTGTAGTCATAAAACCTGGAGGATTCTGGGAAATGAAGGCGAAGCAGGGCTAAGAGCCCTGATGTAGCAGCTCGTCCTTTGTTGACGCTTTGGCTCTGACCAGGGCCCTGGCCCTCAATATTTTTTTCTATCTTCTTCTGTGCAACACATGACCGTTATGGTCACTCTGTAATGTAGTTAAGCCCACAATGCAACGTCCCCGTTTGGTACACCAGGCTCCTGGGACTCCTGTATTCAGCCGGGGTGGGGAGAGTAGGGGGGTGTGGGGACATTACATTGTTACATTATTACATTATTGGCATTTGGCAGACGCTCTTATCCAGGTCGACATACAGTTGATTAGACTAAGCGGGAGGCAATCCTCCCCCTGGAGCAATGCAGGGTTAAGGGCCTTGCTCAAGGGCCCGACGGCTGTGCGGATCTTATTGTGGCTAGACCGGGATTAGAACCACCGACCTTGCCTGTCCCAGCCATTTATCTTAACCACTACGCTACAGGCTGCCCCACCCATACCTTAACCTCTACGCTACAGGCCGCCCTGGGGAGAGAAGAGGAACACAGTTTCCACGGGATGAGGGAAACCTCATCCACGAAACCCAGCCCGATTCAATTACGCCTATTCCATCCCGGTTCATATTTAAAAGTGGGGCCTGAGTTGCACGGACCTCCAGTGGCCCAGGTCCCCGGGACCCGGCTGAGTCAGGGGGGACGTGTCTTTGTTTTGGCGGCGGGGTTATGAAGTGGAAATGAATCACCGCCCCCTTGCGCCCAATGGGAGACCGAGGCTCCCCTCGGAGGACCTGAGCTGTCCGTTAAACCGATCCATAGAGTCCTATCGATTCTTTCACCTATTTTTCGGATGGCGGAATGGCAAGTGATTTACGGGGAACCTTCGCCCGGGCTGAGAGACCCAATAAACATATGAAAAGGCGGGATCTTCACGCCTTTGTGGAATTGAGCTGAAGGTTTTTTTTTTTTTTGGTACTCGAAATTGATATTCAACTGAAAGCGGCACTTGAATTTTTTTTCCTCCCTTCTTTGATTTATTTTTTTGACATTCCTTCAAAAAAAAGTACCCCCCCCCCCCCTCTATATCCACAACCAGACAAGGCCCATTTTGATATTTTGTATGTTTTCACCTTGAGGTTTTAACGCTGGGTATCAATCAAGGTCAACAGCCAGCGGGACAAATTGATCGACTGGAGGCAGTGGCTGAAATAGCCAGGGCTCCACTGTTTGCCCACTTTACAGTGCAATCCATAATTGAATCTGCTGAATTCCTCAGACATCAAAAGATGCATTCGCCAGGCTTTTTGACCATGTAGCTGAATTTATTTTCAGACATGTTTTCATTCTTTGTTGTACGTGACATTGTTTGAATTCCTGAAGTAGCTTTTTCTAATTAACCTGTGTGTGTGTGTGTTTTTTTATAGAACCTGAAGAAAAAAAGGGTAATTGAGAGATTATCTGCAGAAACGGTATCATATTAAATTAACTCATTCTCTCACTCTCGGTTGTAACCAATAAGCACTGCATCCTCCTGTAACATTTAAAACAATTAAACGGCTTGCAAAACTGACTGCATTTCTGTTCTTTTGGCTCGACTGCATCACAGTGGATTTTAAACAACGGGCTGTAATTCCAGTCACCCAATGTGGATCTAAACGCCCTCAAATGAAAGCTAACAGTCTGCACTTTAAGCACACATTCATCATCCAATGTGCTGGGGGCTGGATCACTGAGCCAAAACATCAAAAACTGTTGCCGTCCCGATACGTTAGCATTTAATAACTGTACGCAGTATATAGTATTTGGCGCTGTGGTTGTCTTTGCCCGTGCAGTTCCGGTTCTGACTGTGCGGCGCAGGCTTTTGTTCCCTGACGCAGGATCTTAATTCCATCTAAACATGAAAAGGGGAGCACATTTATCTCTTACTACAGAGCCAGTTCTGGGAGTGGGGGGGGGTGGGGGGGGGGGGGTCGGTAATTTGAAGCACGCCAAATTACAGGAAGTCACCGTTCCTCCCGAAACGAGGGGTGTTGACGCAGATCTGGGCTGATTGGCTCGCGGCCGTGGCGATGGCGGACGCAGAGTCGCGCGGGTGTAGACGCGGGGTCTAATTGGCGCTGTCAGAGGCAGCGCTCCGCCGCCCGGCTCCTCTCCGCCGTAATGAAAACGCCGCCCCGGCGGCCGTGTGTAATCTCTCTAATGCGCTCCGCACCCCAGGCGCGAGTCAGGGGGGCTTTCTGCTGGAGCGGGGAGAGGAGCCCGGCCACGCTTCTCTAGAAGGGTCAGGGATGGAGAGAGCGCCTCCTCCAAGGCCCACACTGAGTGTGTGGAGGTCACAGATACAGGATTCGGGAGGAGGGGGGTGGGGGGGGGGGGGTGAATAGAGGCAGTGTCGAGGGGGAGGCTGTTCCCTGCAGTCAGAGAGAGGCAGTGGAAGCGGGGTCCTAGGGGAAACAGGGCGCCGGGATGAGGGGGGGTGGGTGAATTGAACCACACAGCTGGAGGCCCCCCCCCCCCCCCCGCACCGGCATCTCATAGGCCCCATCGGTTGCCGTGGCGCCCACCATGCTGCGATGAAACACAGAGGCAGCTCGGCAAAGTACAAACACCACGACCGCGGTGAACCCAAACGCCGGCGTGGCGACCCTCACGGGGAAGAGGTGTGGAGGCTCAGGTGATTTGTGCCTTTATTACAGAAGTAACAGGCGTTTTTGTGCGTTTGCCTGCTGTTCTTGCGGCGTATTGACCATTTGCATTAATGTCATTCTAGACGTTGTGCCGTGGCCGAGCTTCAGTGAAGTTTTGCGCACCTCAATCATACGGCTATTGATTATGTCCTAATACACATATCACAGTTTAACTGACACGTGCACAAGGTCACGCACATACAGAACTCTGCTCGGTTTCAGGGTGGAAAAAGCCAATAAGTATTTCAAAATTGCCTGGAGGGTAATCTTGGACCTACCAAGCAAAACCCGACACAACGGTCCTTGCAAGGTGGATTTTAAATGTAAGGTATATAGAGGCAATCTTTTTCCCTGAGATTTTAATCCCTTGTAGGAGCACCACAGATGGCTTTTCGCTCCGTTATTTTATTTTCTCCCTCGTATCAATATTGGCAAGGTCACCAAGCGAAAGCTTGTTTTTGATCTCGACAGGCTCTTTCTGTTAAATAAACCATCAAACAAACGGATATTTCTGTGGTAGCTTTCAGTGACGCATGCTGGCTGTTTCTGTCAGAGTTCTTTCACCTTTCCCTCTGACACACAAACACACACACACACACACACACACACACATCCACATGCACAAACACACACACACACACACAAGCGCACAAACACACGCATCCATACGCACACACACACACACAAACACAAGCACACAAACACACACACAAGCGCACAAACACACACACACACATGCAAGTGCAAAAGCACACACACACACATACAAGGGCAAAACCACACACACTCATACACACACACACACACATAAGAGCGCACAAACACACACACACACATAAGCACATACATACAGTACAGACAAGCACAATACACAATAAGATGATTGGAATTGAAACAAAATTGTGTAGTGCCAGTAAATATAACATACTATATATTATTAGTAAACTATTTTTTCATTTTAAACATCGTTTTGGAAACACACCATGTGTATACGGTATATTATACAGTACATTATATAATATTCACTGTGTATATTGTACAGTACATTATATAATATTCACTGTGTATATTATACAGTACATTATATAATATTCACTGTGTATATTATACAGTACATTATATAATATTCACTGTGTATATTATACAGTACATTATATAATATTCACTGTGTATATTATACAGTACATTATATAATATTCACTGTGTATATTGTACAGTACATTATATAATATTCACTGTGTATATTATACAGTACATTATATAATATTCACTGTGTATATTATACAGTACATTATATAATATTCACTGTGTATTTTATACAGTACATTATATAATATTCACTGTGTATATTATACAGTACATTATATAATATTTACTGTGCATATTGTACAGTGTATAACATCTGGACATAGAGCTCACTTCAGATCGATACAGTCATTAGTCACTGATGCAGCCATGTAAGGTTATGAAGCACTTTAACTCCAGGACGCACAGTATCTCCAACTGTTTCTATCCCTGGCTGCCAATGGAAGCTGTCCCATTGATCGTATGCGGGGAGCAGCTTAAACACACACTGTTTGATGCAGATTGTTTCATTTCACTATTTCTGCACAATTCCACGTGTTTATTAATAGCCTTTGTTTGACCAGGACGTCCCTTGAGATAAGAACAGAGACCTGGCCAAGATAACAGAGGCAAAATGCAGTCGGAAAAAAATCTCCATTTTAAAAACAAACAACTGCACAATAATAACATCAGAGAATCACGGTACTGTAACACAGTTCATTCAAGCATGCAGGATACTCTGCTGTCTTCTGAGAACTACTTCTGTGTAACACAGAAAAAAACTTTAACAAAGAACAAAAAAAAAAACACCTTACAGGGAAAAGAAAGTGCATTTTTGACACATTTCTTTATTGAATGTACAGTGTTCATTGGCTGTTGGTCTTCCCTCTTGGATTTAGCAAACGTAATACAGTACGGAAATTGGTGAAAATGTCAAACCTTGTTGATATCCTGTTGCTTTCGTAAGCCGCTCACAAGAGCAGCTATCATGGCTGAGCAGAGGTGCAGCTTTAACATGCGCAGAGGAAATCATGGAAGAAAAAGAAATCAGGACCAAAATCATAATACGTGTGCTTGGCTTTACTGACTCAACAGTCAAATTTCTCTCCACTGCAAAAACATTGGTCAAAGCAAGCGTTTTAGTCTTGTCATGAGACTTAATATTTTGTTGTTGTTGTTGTTGGTTTTAGCTTGTTTTAAGCAATTTAGCTTGTTTTAAGTGACAGGTGAAGTCTTACCCCATTGGCAATTCTTGTAATGTGTAAAACCATCTCTTTTTTTACACATTTTTTTGTATAGTGTTTTTTAATAGTGTAACAATAAAGTAACAGAAATTATATTTTAAGTCAAAATAAAAGACCAAAATACTTGATGAGACTGAAACTTATTTTTGGGTTCAGCAGTGTCCCTCTGTGTGCCTTACTGTTGCCTTTACATTACATCCCTTTGGTTTATATTTATATTTATATGGTGTGTTTCTGAATAATGGAATAATGCTTGAGGAGAGTGAGAGACAGAGAGAGAGAGAGAGAGAGAGAGGGAGAGAGGGAAAAAGAGAGGGAGAGGGAGAGAGTGAGAGAGAGGGAGACAGAGGGAAAGAGAGATAGAGAGAGGGAGAGAGAGAGGGGGAGAGAGAGAGTGGGAGACACAGGGAAAGCGATAGAGAGAGAGTGAGAGGGAGACAGAGGGAAAGAGGAAAGAGAGAGAGAGAGAAGGGAGAGAGAGAGGGAGACAGAGAGAAAGAGGGAAAGAGATAGAGAGAGAGGGAGAGAGAGAGAGAAAGCAGAGACACTCTGAGGAGGAGAGTGGAAATGGGGGGCGCATACAGGTGCATGCTGGGTCGAGAACTAGCTAAGCGCCTCTCCCCCAAGGCTCCGACTCTGTCACACGCACACAAGGCTGATATCGGGTTATGAAATTAATTCCTCCTCTCATTTATCTTTCCCCTTCCTGGCTGGGTGAACATGGAGATGAAGGAAGCAGTGGAGAAGACTCAGGGCCCTGGTGGTGTGGTGGTGTGGTGGTGGTGGGGTGGTGTGGGGGGGGTACCCTGGGCTTCTGAACGACTGGAGCGATGAAACAGAGTCGCTCCTCTTCACTTGCATGGTAGACTGAAAAGGATTCTCCAGAAGTGTTTCAGGACCCTGTACTATGACTCATGACCGTGGCCACAGCTAGGTCTCAAAATGACTGATGACGCCCACAGCTAGGTCTCAAAATGTCTGACCAATCCTACAGCTAGGTCTCAAAATGTCTGACCAATCCTACAGCTAGGCCTCAAAATGTCTGACCAATCCTACAGCTAGGCCTCAAAATGTCTGACCAATCCTACAGCTAGGCCTCAAAATGTCTGACAAATCCTACAGCTAGGCCCCAAAATGTCCCACAGCTAGGCTTGAAAATATCTGACCAAGCCCTCAGTCCTCAAAATGCCCGGCCGTGCCCACACGTGTTGGCTGATGGGTGCCTGTGCTTCTGTGCCTCACATGTAGCCTGTGTATTCTGTGGTGGATAACTGACGATATTGATACCATTTTGTTTGCAACAAATCATTAGAAGTCACCTAAGCGCAGCCCAGTAAAACAGATGCTTTCTGATACTCACAGGAAAAATGCACCTCAGCGCGGGAAACTTCAAACCGACTCCTGACACTAACGACCGACAACGCTATAAAAACGCAGTCTGATGAAACATCGGAGGCCTTGTGAACAACGTTTCAGCTTTACCACGTCTTAATCGGGTCATCGCTCAGACCTGGCAAAAGCCGCGCTACCGCTGAGGAGCTGTCAGCTGCAGACACCTCTCAGATATAAAAAGAAACAGGTTAAAACTTCCCAGTGCAGGGGAAAAAGCAACACGGAGATAATGTCATTTAAATCTAATCTCAACCGAAAAGATCTGGAAATCACACCTCAAAACAAGATGTATTAATATCTACTTTCAGATGGTACGCAGACAGCTGAGTTCTCTGATCCATAGAATTATAGATTGAAATACCAAATCGGTATCCAGTGTTTTACCCTAATAATGAGGTGCATTATTGCTCTGTTAAATAGCCAACTGCACAAACATGAATAGCCTGCAAATATTGTCATTTGCCTCTGACACCGGCCTGTGTTCAATTCACATACAGCTGTCATCCATTATCTAATGCGCTTCTTCCTGGTCAGGGCTTGTGAGGGGAGCCGGAACATATCCCAGCATGCAGTGGGCGTGAGACAGGAATACACCCTGGAAAGGTCGTCAATCCATCACAGGGCACACACAGCATTCACTCAGACACTCGACCCAGGGGCGGAATAGACGCTCCAGTCAGCCTGGCCTGCAGGTGGTTGGATGGGGGAGGAATTCGGAGCGCCTGGTGGGAACCCGGGTGGATACGGAGTGAACATGCGAACACCACACAGGAAGGCCCCTGTCAGGATTTGAACCGGGGACCATCTTGCTGTGAGGCGACTTCTAACGGGCGATCAAAATTAAGGAACAAGGTCAATTGAATCCCAGCCAGAGACACACAGTCTTCAGCGAAACATCTTTATTTACATGTCGCCTATACCATATGTTCAGAAACTCTCACGCCAAACACAACCCGTCAGTATTGGTTTCCCAATATTATTAAGGAAACGGGTCGTATGTGTGCGGTGCAAGTTTTGCATGCAGTGACTGTCTGAAATCTTTATCGCCGTGTCACAAGGAAACAGGATATTGAGCCTTGTCCCCTCCAGTGCACAAGATGGCCGACTCTGAGTGTAATTAATATAATATCATCAGCGCCGCAAGCAAATTGGATTATAAATGTACTCTTTTCTGACCTTATCGTATAATGCTTGTCTGGGGAAAAGCCGCACTGGAACCACAGTGCTGAAATGCGAGCCCCTCTCTAGTTTATTTTAGACTTAGAAACAGAGGTTAGGTTTACTGTCAGTGTTCGGATCTAAATTGGAGGGCTGCTGCTATTGCCTTGACAAGGCACTTACCCGCCCTGTCAGCTGTCGAAGTGGCTCCCACAACACGCGTAAGGTCTCAAGCTGAAGTGTTGACACCTGAGCAGAACATAAACAAACTAATACAGGAGCTAATGGACAATCCCTGTCATTACCGGATCAACCCCAGAGCCGCAGAAATACAGCTTTCTCCAGGTAGATGAAATAATGTGGTGCGTTCACAAGTTCCCAATTAAACTCCAGGCACGAGGCCTATCCCGCCCGCACCGTCTTCGAATCGCGCTTTTTGCAAAGGGGTAACGGCAATTTGTTTTCAATCAGAGAATAGGATATGTGGTGTCAAGACCCCCCCTTATCTTTTGGAAACTCAAATTTCAATTGTAGTTTTGTGAATATCTTCAAACGTGGCCCCAATTTGTTCCCCGCTTGGAAAATGCGAAAAGTACAATGGTGCGACATAAACAATGTCATCTTTGCTTTTTGAGATGAGCCTTCAAGTGTATTAGCTTTCCTTTACCGTGCAGACGTATCGTCAAGCAAACAGGACTTGGCATTTGACCCTTAACACTGGGCGTAGCTTGTGGGGGTGCACTGACCCCAGCTCCCTGCGCACCAACGGGGGAGTGTGTCCCCAAAATCCACCCTCAAGCCGGGCCAGGCGTAATCCGAGAATATCCTGAAGGGGTGTTAAACATAACCCCCCCTCACCCCCTCCCACCTCTCCCCTAAGCACTGATCCTAGATCAGCCTTAGCCTTTCCTCTCCCCCCCCCCCCCTCCACATAAGGGTTTGAGTGAGGATTGATTGTGGCTCAGCTAATCCTGGATTGGTTGTGTGCAGCAGAATGTGTCTGGGGCCGCTGATGGAGCCTGTGTCAGGTGGGCCCTCCAGACTGACAGCATGATTACTTTGATTGACATCTGACTGCCCCCCCCCCTTCCCTCCCCCACCCACTGCTTCCAGGCGGAACATTCTAGAAGGGGAGGGTTTCTGCCTGCGGGAGTTGCCGTAATGCGCGCTAGCTGTGCGCTGGAGCCCTGTTTGAGGTCATTTCCTGGCAAGGGGGGAAGGCTGGAGGTCATAAAACCCACAAATGATTCGCAATCATATAAAACATGAATGAGAATGAATGGAATAGCGATTGCGTTTTGAGGCGCTTTTCAATAGCGCTCGTTATGTCTATTGAAACTGCTTGCAGAGAGCGGACGTCTCTATCTGTTGAGGATAGAGCGTGTGTGTGCGAGTGTGTGTGTCTGTGTGTG